>NC_057801.1:755996089-756054477 GCF_018294505.1 Triticum aestivum
ACTCCCTCGTCCCCCCCCCCCTTCGCTGGCCCTGCATACAAGCCCTCGTCCTCGGCAACAGATCCGCCTCACCGAAAGCACTGTACAATGCACCCGCCGAAGCCTTCGTCCACTGCACTGGACCCGCTCCAGGAACGCCATATTCAACTCCATCGGCCCTGCTTTACCGACGCCGCAGCCTCATCAGGTTATTTTGATTTGTACTCCTTCGGTTTTTCTCTTTATCGTGCAACTGTTCACTTACCACAGATGAGCTTTCTTGTAAGTCGACAGGCGCCGCAACCATAGGACCGGAGCCGCTTCAGCGACGGCGACAGCCGGCCCAAACTCAACCGCAACACGAGCACCATCGACGATCCTTAGCTATCAAGTATGACAACGATACCCATACGCCGCTGAGAATTAGGTACTATCATCCAACGGCCGGCGCCTACGTTCACTTTCCTAGCATAAGCACCGCACCTTTGAATTTCTTCAGGGCATCATTCAGTTTTTCATGAGACGCGTTATTCTGCTTGCACCTGTAGGTCCATACTTCTGGCAGTGAACATGTTACATGTGCTAAATTACATACTAGTGCACATCTATATCTATATCTGTACTACTATATAGTGTACCAGTTTTGAGATGGATCCAAAGCATCAATCATAACCGTTGGTCTCCAAAATCCAAGGGCTAAGATCAGCCGGATTTGCCATGAACAGTAGACTGTTGTTGCCTCTGCTGTGTTCTAGAATATTCACGTGGCCCTTGCAGGAAAAAAAGGCCCATATGCAATGCCTCATGGGCTATATTACTGCTTGAGTGCATGACGACTTGAGCCCAGATAAGAAGGTTTGGGAGGAGAATGGGAAGAAAAAATAATAGAGTAACATACAGTTTTTAATGAACCTCTAGTATTTTAGATGTGAATGTACAATTTTTTGTGTGAATATTAAAAACAATTGTGGGTGGAATTCCATTTATCAAAATCACTCCATTATACTTTTTTCGAGTCACACTCCAAAATCACTCCATTCTTTTAAGACGTGCATTGCACGTGCATACATACTAGTATAGTTAATATGCTTTAGTTTTGTTCTGATGCCACCTGTTGGTTCCCTCAGACTGGTTAATGTTCTCTATGCTTAATTACACATCAGCAAACTAGCATGTGGTTCTGCTGCTTTTTGTTCGTTTTACCCTACATTTTCTGATGCTAGCTATTACATCACTGCTCCGAGCCTCTGTTCATTACTTGATTGTGTGTTCTTGATCTTCCCAAGTTGCATGACTAATTTGATGCTTCTATTAATTATGGAGCTGCCAACCCCATCAAGCAAAATATTTGTTCTTTTGGGGTCGGCACCTCGAACAAGCATAAAAATAGAGGAAGCAGATATATTGTTGTGTATGCACACACCCTTCTTTCATTAGTTTAGATGAACCATTGATGATCAATTCGGACCAGTGCATGCGATTAAAATTAATTTTACCTAAATAGATGGTGCAAAATAAACTACAACAACTAGATTTGCAACCACGGGATGCTGACGATATTTTCAAAGAACATTGCAACAGCAGCTAGGCTTCACAGCAACATATGGTAAGCCAATTTGTTTTAGTACATGTGAAATGTAATGCGAGTGGACTGCTTTCTTGGCTTGTGCCCTCAACGTGTAATCCTACCGAATTACAAATAGTTCAGTTGTCTGCTTTGCTGTATTGCTTGATTCGAATGCTTGTTTGTTGTTACGCTATACCTGAGTTGGCCAATATGTCAGCAGTGCCTGCTGCACTATCGTAAAGAAATGCATGCCTATTTCATTTGAGTCCTTAACTTTTCCTCTCAACTTCATCACAAGACTGTCTTTGTAGTTTATATGAGGCCACACTGTTAAGTGCTTTCTCAGATTATTTCAACTGCTTAGATGCCTTGGCAACTTAAATATAGCGGTTGTGCACTCCCTTTCAACTAGGGATGTCAACTGGGTCCCATTTAATCCCGATTAAAGTCCACTAGTGGTATGATAGTTTAGAAGAGTTTTTGTTTTTTGAGGAAAATGAACTAGGGAGGTAGCAAAAACTAACTAGATGGGACTGGCGGATGTCGTTTATTTGCCACTTACATCCCTAGTTTCATCTTACCATTTTAATTTCTTTTCGACTGATGCTGCTTCAAACCATTCAAATATAGTTTGCCATGCTCGGCAATAATTCGTCCGTCGTTTACCATGTAAGCTTACTGCCTACATCATACGATAACTATCTCTTACTTATGTCCAGTGGAAACCTTTCAGGATGCCGTTCACACTAGGACACAATGTACAACCCCAGAATCTATTTGTGGAAGTAGTGCGCCATCCATGTTACCAGATGGTAGCAGTTCAGAGGCAACACCGCCGGAGAACAGTCTGAGCACAGATATTATAGTGCTTGAAGCTCTACTAGAGGCAGAAAGAGATGGTGTGGCTGCCATGAATGAGGTAATCTTTATCTTGAGGCTGGAAATTACAGAATTAGCGGCACCCATTATGCAAGCAACCCAAGAATTGGAGGAAGTAAGAATGTTGCATTTGAAGACGGAGGAGGTTCTGCTGTTTCTGCTATCTGAAGCCCAAGGTAATCCCTGTTCTTCTTTAGATACTAGTTGAAATTGTCATTAGATTATTGTACTTGCATGTTGTGTCATGTCTCTGAATGGATTATATTGCAAGACCCCCTATGTTGTCCGGAATTCCATGTTGTCTATGTGTTGTAATGATCCGAATTTTTTAGGCAAGGTAATCCTCAGTACTTGTATGATTGACATAAGTTGAACTGTTTTTCGTGTGAGCATATTGTATTGGATGAAATAACTGTTTGAATTAAAGTGTATCCAACCTACTGAATTCGAAGATCACGGCATTTCTAAATCATAATCATATATACAGGTGGAATAAATCTTTGTTGTGGTGTTGAAGAAATAGATAACAAAACGTATAATTATCTGTGGATATTCGTAATCGAATACAAATTGGATTTGAATTTAGTTTGCTAGGTCCCAGGGCAAATGTGAATGCTAATTCTCCCAAGTTTTGAACGAAGCGGCTAAACACCCACTATAATTTGTGGGCTGCCCGAAGCAAGTGTTTGCGAGATGGAAATTACTGTCTACCCCTGACACTGAGTCCATCCTTATCCACCGGATTTACACTTCTGTCGATAGGGGTAGACTAGTAACTTCAATCAGACGTGACACGACGGCCTCTGAGCCCATTCAGACACGATGGGCACCAAACGTGGGCGGCAAAACACATTTGATTCAAGCTCGTCCGAAAGACATGTGTCTCTTCCTCCATTTCCCCATTCATACACGGTGGGCGGCAAAACAAACTCTCCTTGTCCAAAATTGATGTAGGCTAATATTTTAAATAGGGGCAGTTGTGTAACTTCCATCAGACATGACACAACCGCCCTACCTGTCAGCCCCATTCATACACCGTGGGCGCCAACCGTGGGCGGCAAAACACCCTCTCCTCGCCTGAAATAGTTACCGGCAAATATTTGGGAGATGCGAGATTATCGTCCTATCCCCAACCGACGCGATGTCCGAAATTTTAAACGGGGGATAATTCGTAACTTTCCCCCATTTCAGAAAAGCGCGTCCCAAAGTTTGAGATTCCCCCCTCCCCTCCATTTCCCCAATCATACACCATCAGCGGCATGACAACCTCCGCACTGCGGCCAGCCTCCTCCGTCCGCCACCCCATCCTCCACCTTGCCGGAGCCGCTACCCCTACCCCGTCGTCCACTGCAAGAGATGGACGTCTCTCATCCACGGCGCTGGACCAGGATCCTTTCATCGCCTCCTCTCGCTTCATCGGCGCCGTCGTCCACCTTGCCGTTGCCGCTCCTACGACCGCCTCATCCACGGCAACAGGATATATCCCCCGACTCGGCCATCTGCCGTCTAAAGTCTTCTTCCCTGCCGCCGACAGCCATCACACCCGAAGCACCCTCGACGTATCAGCATAGGCCTACACGGTGCCGCAAGAGAGGTGGTACTCTTCCATATGTGCTTAAGTTATTGATATCACCCGGAAAATAGATCGTAATTTGTTTACTGTACTTTTCTTGTCCGTACCAAATCGTAGTGGCTAGTTGAAAGCAAACATTGGTTGTGAAGTAGCTTTGTCCGGTTTTCACCTTCAGATCCGCCATGGCACGGGCACTATACTCGTAAAGCTTACTGTTTCCTCCCCCTTTATATTCACTACCATCATCGTAGGTGCTTCGTGTCGTGCTAGCACTGCTCCTCAAGACCTCAACCCAAAGCTTACGTGTTGAAATACGAATCTGATATGATGCTCATATCACTAAAACAGAGAACGTTTAATTGGTCACCTAATGTTCCTATATTCTTTTCGAAAAGCATGTGCGCCACCCACTGGTCCAGCTAGTTTCACTTTCCTGATTTTTCTCTTGATGCTTAGGGTTTTCCCCTTTTATCTACTCTACTATGATCTGCGTAGGTGCTTTCTGTCGTACTGGCATTACTCCACCCTTCAAGCTAAACAACACAACACTCAGCATTCGCAAGCTTAGTTGTTCAAATATGATTGTGATATGATACTGATATTAGTTAACCGACACATTTAATTGGTTAGCTAAAGGTCCCACTTGAGTTTCCAAATGCATGTTGCGACATATAGAGAGACAGTATAATTGCATTTTTTTGTCACTTGTTGACCGTACTTTCTTGTCCATACCGAATCTTAATTGTTATTTCAAAGCAAACATCGGTTGCTAACTACCCTTTGCGCGGTTCGCAGCTTCAGATCTGCCATCCCACTGCCACGGTCAACACTGTACTCATCATGCTTATGTTTTCCCCATTTTATGATGACCACAATAAGCCTACGTGGTTCGTGTCGTAATAGCACTGCTCCGCCCATCGAGCTAAACAAGCTTAGTTGTACAAATTCATATCTGATATTATTGCTGATATTAGTAAAACTGAGAGATGTTTAATTGGTGAGCTAAATGTTCCTACTTTAGTTTTGAAATGCATGTGAGCCACATATGGAGAGACCAGAAAGAATAGTATTTCTATGTGCGCTCTGGTTCATCATGGGTGGCCAACTGACATTGTATTGAAAGACTTGTAATATCTTCAATCTGCTTGCTCTTCTACTCTTCTTTAAGATGATACTCTTCTCTTGCGGTCGACTGGTCAGGTCGACTTGTTCTCCCTTAGTATATTTTGAATCTGTCAAGTCAGGTCGACTTGTTCTTCTTTACTATATGTTGAAGCTATCATCTGTGAAGTGTCATCACTTCTGGAGCTCTCATATTTTGAGTAGTAGGCCACATTATATTAATGCACACAACAAATTACAGCATGCATGGCATCTTTTAAAAGAATTACAGAGATAGCACAAAGGGGTTTATAGGGAGGCAGAATTGGATTAGAATCACTTCTGCATTACAAGAAAATCTCACTTGTTTTTATGTTTTCATGCATGTCAGATATTGAACATTATCAAAATGAATATGAGAATGGGCGCACGAGAGGAATATTGCGGAACGATCCACTGGCTAACAAACTTGACATGGTGGAGGATGGCATATCTTATTCACCCATCAAGGTGCTTGCTCTAGCTTTGCAAAGTTGTATTGGTCGCACATATTTTGCATCTGACCTCTTACATTACTTCTACTTTGTTACACCATCTGCTTAGTTTAAGCATCATATATGATTATATGCCATACCTATCCATTTTCTGTACCTATTCCATGTGTCGTCACACTATGTTTTTCCTGTCAAATGTTGTTCTTTCGTAATAGATGTCCAAAAGGAAGAGGGTGAGTGCAGATCCTCAAGGAGTACAAACTATGTATTTGGAAAAGGTAGTGATACCTGTTAAATCAGATAGATCAGCAGCCACAGAAAACACAGGCCCAATTGTACCACACTTTACCCCTACTCTAGTGGCCAAACCCCTATTAGAACTGCTGGGAGCCCAGCGTCAGGTACTGTCTATGATATCAATTCAAATTTTTGAACTCCAAAATTTCTGCTTGTGCCTTACCTTCTCTCTTGTATGAAAAGTAATTTCAGATGAATCTCCTTGCTCAAAGGATCATACGATCTCAAAACAATAATGGGCTCTGCATTGCTCTCGTCAGTACCTCTCTCCCTTTTGCCTTGTAACGCTGTACTTAATTAATTGCTATTTGATTATGTATCATCAGTCTGCACCTGAGCTTCATTATCCTCTGTTTCTTCCAATATTATTTGATCTATATTTACTCTTTGCAAAA
Source organism: Triticum aestivum (assembly GCF_018294505.1). NCBI lineage: Eukaryota > Viridiplantae > Streptophyta > Magnoliopsida > Poales > Poaceae > Triticum > Triticum aestivum. The sequence continues at coordinate 756,002,375 of NC_057801.1, forward strand.
TGTAGAATAATGGCAACGCTTATAAAGAATTTTCTTTGGGGAATTTATTGAATTATCCTTCCATAAACATGGAGAAGGGCTTTGTCCAGCCCGTGTTAACATGTAATGTAAGTTCATCCTTCTCAAGCCTTCAAACTTTGTTCTAGTATAGATTTGGATAGGCATCATTTCGTCCACTGCTGTTTGATTTGCTGTTTACATCTGATTGGATGTTTGCAACAACTACCAGTTTCAAATTGTAGTTGTAAAAACATGTTCCTTAGGCAGAACAGATCCATTTGTTTGCTTATATAATTGTGAAACCTGTTACGTGTCTCCTTGTTTCTCTTTTAGAGTCGTATCTCTCACGCCAGGCAGAACTTTAGGGAAGATAGTGAGCCAAACCATCTTGTGGACAACGAGATGACCCCAAGGTCCTGTCTTGATGAAGACAGTGAGTTGAAGCTACTCACCAGCAGGTGTGAGACAACCTCTGTGCAGTCGCTGCCTCAATCAGTTCAACTTCTTCAGTCTCAACTTAAAGCGGAAAGGCTTGCTTCAGCTCAGCTCCGACTTGAAGTCAAAGATGCAATGAAGATGTCAGAGGACTGCCGTGCGCACCATCAAGCCTTAAATCTAGTGTTGATGCATCTATCGTTGACACAACTGAGGTCTACTCAGCTTCTTCAGCTGTTTGGGGGGCCCTTCCTGGCCAGGCCTAGTGCTTTCTGAAGTGCTCTCAGTTTTGTATATTCTTTTATCGGCGCGTTTATTTGCACTGGTGGAGAACTTTGATGCCCAGTGGATGTAATATGTGATGGCCGTGATAGCCTAGAGTAAGTTGCTTGCTTATTTATTTCCTTGTTGTCTTGTTTATTTGTTTGCTTGTAGTCATTGCAGTTCTTTTTCCGCGGTTTGCTAGTGGCTGCAATAACCTATTTTTTAAAACTAGGCTACAATAACCATGGGCTAATATTTACTGTAGTGACACTGGGCCTCCTACGGGCCGTAGAAATAGTGGGCCTTCTACGGGTTGTAGAAATAATGGGCCTTCTAAGGGCCGTAGAAACAATGGGCTTTCTACGGGCTATATCATCAATGGGCCTTATACGGGCAGTATGATAACATGGGCCAATAACAGGCCGCATTATGGCCGTAAACGGGCTAGAGTTGGAATCGTCCGTTCATGGGCCAACCATAAAGGGCCATCAACAGGCCGTATTTCATGACGCTATGAAAACGGCCCAACGTATTAACGGACCACAAATGGGCCGACTGTAACCACGGACTGAATTTGGCCCACAAGCAGAAAATGACAGTAACGGGCCGTAAGTAAACGAATGCTGGAAATGAGCCCAAGAATAAATGGGCTCCGAGAAGGCCGAAAGATAACATGGGCTGGAACCGGCCCAACGGAATAATGGGCCGTTAATGGATATAAAGTGATACATGTTCATTACAGGCCAGTTTCACCACGGGCCGTTAATGGGTGTAAAGTGATACACTGTTCATTACGGGCCAGTTTCACCATGGGACGTTAATGGGTGTAAAGTGATACACTGTTCATTACGGGCCAGTTTCACCATGGGCCGTTAATAGGCCAAGAGTTACATAGGGCCTCATATGGGCCGAAAGACGTCATGGGCCATACATGGGCCAGAAGTGAAAACGGGCTGGAATCATATTGGGTGGCCCAGATGACGCTACTGGGCCTAATCCGGATAGGGCATAACGGGCCTTTGGTTAGCGGGCTGTAAATGGGCTATATGCGAACATGCCGTTAACAGGCTTTCCATGGGCTGGCCCGCCACATTTTGACCAAGTCAAATGGGCTGGCCTTTTCACAGGAATGGGCCTCTGTTGGGTCGTGCCATGTGTCGACGTATCATAGGCGCCTTCTGTCCAATGAGTGGATGACATCTGTCCCAACAGTGAGCCGGCACGTGTTTCCTCCAGCCAACGATGATTTTACACGTGGAAATCCCCATTGGTCGAGGCTGTTAACGGGTTATCGGATCCAAAACCCGAACCGATAGCTTAACGGCATTCCGTTACGGTGGATGCCACGTGTCGGTCACCCTTGACGAAAGCACTTCTGTGACGCGTGATTTATCGTCATGGAAGTGGACACTTCCGTCATGATAATTTTGGTAATGTCATCGAACACTTCTACGACAGCACAGGTATGACTATCTCGATTCTGTCATAAAATTGGCATGGATGTACATGCATGACAAAAAACGCGACTTACTGTGACAAACACGTATCATCACGGAAGTGTATTTTTTTTGTAGTGTTCACCACCTCCGAGGACATAATCACATGGGTATGGGCACTCCCCTTGGAAACTGCCAAGCTCGGGGGAGATGCCCCGGTATCGTATCACCATCACACTCCTATCTTTACCGCTTTATTTAGTTTGATCCTTTTAGTAGTGTCTTGATTTAGTAGTTAGTAGTTTTGATATCAAGTAGTTTTGAGTTTTGCATTGTGATCTCTTTATGTAATCGAGTCCGTGTGCTATCTATAAGAAAGTTTAGTGTTGAGTCAAGGGCTTTGCTATGTGCTATGATCTTGAGAAAGTAGAAAGAATAAAAGAGTTCATATTGATCTTATGGATAGTGATAACTTCACACATAGAAAGTATGAGGCATAAAAATTGTTGAGAGTTGATGAACGTAGCCTTGGTCATCGTTGCAATTAATAGGAAGTGATAAGGAAAGAGGGGTTCACATATAAATATATTATCTTGGACACCTTTTATGATTGTGAAGCACTCATTATGTATGACATGCTAAAAGAGTTGATGTTGGATAAGGAAGACAACATAATGGTTTATGTTTTCCGACATCTCAGTTAAAGTATATTGTCATTGACCTTCCAAACATGTTGAGCTTGCCTTTCCCCCTCATGCTAGCCAAATACCCTGCACCAAGTAGAAATACCACTTGTGCTTCCAAATATCCTTAAACCCAGTTTTGCCATGAGAGTCCACCATACCTACCTATGGATTGAGTAAGATCCTTCAAGTAAGTTGTCATCGATGCAAGCAATAAAAATTGCTCTCTAAATATGTATGACTTATTAGTGCAGAGAAAATAAGCTTTGTACGAACTTGTTGTGGAAGTAATAAAAGCAATGGACTGCATAATAAAGGTCCACATACAAGGGGCAATATAAAGTGACGTTCTTTTGCATTAAGATTTTATGCATCAACCCTAAACGCGCATGACAACCTTTGCTTCCCTCTGCGAAGGGCCTATATTTTACTTTATGTTTTTACTTTATGCTTGAGTCAAGGTGATCCTCACCTTTCCCTTTTTACTTTATCCTTTGGTAAGCTCCTCGTGTTTGAAAGATCATGATATATATATCCAATTGGATGTAAGTTTTCATGGGCTATTATTGTTGACATCACCTAAAGGTGAATACGTTGGGAGGCAACACAATAAGCCCCTATCTTTCTCAGTGTCCGGCTGAAATTCTATAACCACAAGTACTACGTGAGTGTTAGCAATTGTAGGAGACTACGAGATAGTTGAGTATGTGAGCTTGCTGAAAAGCAATATTATTGACTCTTTCTGACGTTACGATAAAATGTAATTGCTTCAGTGACTAAGATTATAGTTTGTTAGTTCCCAATGAAGTTTTTGAACCATACTTGACATTGTGAATTGCTTGTTACTTGAGCATAGGAAATCATATGACAAAATCTATATATGTTGTTGTTATTAGAATGATAATGATGCCCTCATGTCCGTATTTTATTTTTATTGACACCTCTATCTCTAAACATGCGGACATATTTTTTGATTTCGGCTTCCGCTTGAGGACAAGCGAGGTCTAAGCTTGGGGGAGTTGATACGTCCATTTTGCATCATGCTTTTATATCAATATTTATTGCACTACGGGATATTATTACACATTATATCTCAATACTTATGGCTATTCTCTCTTATTTTACAAGGTTTACCATGAAGAGGGGGGATACCGGCAGCTGGAATTCTAGCTGGAAAAGGAGCAAACGTTGGAAACCTATTTTGCACAGCTCCAAAAGTCCTGAAACTCCACGAAAAAACTTTTTGGAATTAATAAGAATTTCTGAGCGAAAGAAATAAGCCAGGGGGGCCACACCCTGTCCAGGAGACAGGGGGCGCCCCCCCCCCCTATAGGGCGCGCCCCCTATCTCCTGGGCCCCCTGGTGGGCCTCTGGCGTCCATCTTCTGCTATATCATCACTTTTACCCTAGAAAAATCGTGGGTGAGCTTATGGGACGAAACTCCATCAGCGGAACCTTGGCGGAATCAATCTAGAGCTCTGACGGAGCTATTCTGCCAGGGACACTTCCCTCTGGGAGGGGGAAATCATCACCAACGTCATCACCAACGATCCTCTCATCGGGAGGGGGTCAATCTCCATCAACATCTTCACCAGCACCATCTCCTCTCAAAACCCTAGTTCATCTCTTGTATCCAATCTTGTATCAAAACCACAAATTGGTACCTGTGGGTTGCTAGTAGTGTTGATTACTCCTTGTAGTTGATACTAATTGGTTTACTTGGTGGAAGATCATATGTTCAGATCCTTTATGCATATTATTACTCCTCTTGTTATGAACATGAATATGCTTTGTGAGTAGTTATGTTTGTTCCTGAGGACATGGGAGAAGTCTTGCTATTAGTAGTCATGTGAATTTGGTATTCGTTTGATATTTTGATGAGATGTATGTTGTCTTTTCCTCTAGTGGTGTTATGTGAACGACGACTGCATGACACTTCACCATTATTTGGGCCTAGAGGAAGGCATGGGGAAGTGATAAGTAGATGATGGGTTGCTAGAGTTACAGAAGCTTAAACCCTAGTTTATGTGTTGCTTCGTTAGGGGTTGATATGGATCCATATGTTTAATGTTGTGGTTAGGTTTACCTTAATACTTCTTTTGTAGTTGCGGATGCTTGCAATAGGGGTTAATCATAAGTGGGATGCTTGTCCAAGTTAGGGAAGTACCCAAGTACCGGTCCACCCACATATCAAATTATCAAAGTACCGAACGCGAATCATTTGAGCGTGATGAAAACTAGCTTGACGATAATTCCCAATGTGTCCTCGGGAGCTCCTTTCTCATTATTATAAATTGTCTAGGCTTATCCTTTGCTACATAAAGGATTGGGCCACCTTGCTGCACTTTATTTACTTTATTTACTTGTTGTTCGTTACTATTTATCTTATCACAAAACTATCTATTACCTACAATTTCAGTGCTTGCAGAGAAAACCTTACTAAAAACCACTTATTATTTCCTTCTTCTCCTCGTTGGGTTCGACACTCTTACTTATCGAAAGGACTACGATAGATCTCCTACACTTGTGGGTCATCACCTACCGGGGCATCCCCAAGCTTAGATGCTTGAGACTTCTTGAAATATTATCTTTGGGTGCCTTGGGCATCCCCAATCTTGAGCTTTTATGTCTCCTTAATTCCTCTCATATCATGGTTTCTCTTCTTTTTATCAAAAGCTTCATCCACAACAAACTCAACAAGAACTCGTGAGATAGGTTAGTATAAACCAATGCAAAACCTTATCATTTTCTACTGTAACAAATCACTAAAATTATTATTCAACATTGCATACTAAATGCCTCTGCATATTTAATACTCCTATCCTCCAATAGAATCATTAAACAAGCAAACATATGCAAACAATGTAAACATAACAGCAATCTTCCAAAACAGTATAGTCTGTAAAGAATGCAAGATTCATCATACTTCCCTAACTCCAAAAATTATAAGAAAAATATTGTGCTGTAGAATATTTATCAGAGCTCATTATGCAAAAATATTCAACATTATACCATTCTCTGACTTTTCTAGGGAATTTTTGCAACAGCGGTAAACTTTCTGTTTTCAAACAGCAATATGTATACTAGCAAAATAAGCATGGTAAAGGCTATACTTGATATTTTTACTGAAAATAAAGATGCAAAACATTATCCTAAATAACAGAAAGAAAATACTAACACAAGAGAATGATGCTCCAAGCAAAACACATATCATGTGGCGAATAAAAATATAGCTCCAAGTAAAGTTACCGATGAACGAAGACGAAAGAGGGGATGCCTTCCGGGGCATCCCCAAGCTTAGGCTCTTGGTTGTCCTTGATTATTACCTTGGGGTGCCTTGGGCATCCACAATCTTAGGATCTTTCCACTCCTAATTCCCTAGTCCATCGAATCTTTACCCAAAACTTGAAAACTTCAACCACACAAAACTCAAAACAAAACTCGTAAGCTCCGTTAGTATAAGAAAATAAAACCACCACTTAGGTACTGTAATAAACTCATTCTAAATTCATATTGGTGTAATATATACTGTATTCCAACTTCTCTATGGTTCATACCTTCCGATACTACTCATAGATTCATAAAAATAAGCAAACAACACATAGAAAACAGAATCTGTCAAAAACAGAACAGTCTGTAGTAATCTGTATCAAACGTATACTTTTGGAACTCAAAAATTCTGAAATAAATTGTTGGACCTGAGGAATTTTTCTATTAAACATCTTCAAAAATAATCAACCTAAAAGCACTCTCCGGTAAATAATGGCAGCTATTCTCGTGAGCGCTAAAGTTTCTGTTTTTTACAGCAAGATCATAAAGACTTCGCCCAAGTATTCCCAAAGGTCCTACTTGGCACAAACACTAATTAAAACATGAAACCACATCTAACCAGAGGCTAGGGGAATTGTTTATTACTAAACAGGAACAAAAATCAAGGAACAAAAATAAATTGGGTTGCCTCCCAACAAGCGCTATCGTTTAAAGCCCCTAGCTAGGCATGATGATTTCAATGATGCTCACATAAACGATAAGAATTGAAACATAAATAGAGCATCATGAAGAATATGACTAGCACATTTAAGCCTAACCCACTTCCTATGCATAGGGATTTTGTGAGCAAACAACTTATGGGAACAATAATCAACTAGCATAGGAAGGTAAAGCAAGCATAACTTCAAGATTTTCAACACATAGAGAGGAAACTTGATATTATTGCAAATCCTACAAGCATAAGTTCCTCCCTCATAATAATTTTCAGTAGCATAATGAATGAATTCAACAATATAACCAGCACCTAAAGCATTCTTTTCATGATCTACAAGCATAGAAAATTTACTACTCTCCACATAAGTAAATTTCTTCTCATGAATAGTTGTGGGAGCAAACTCAACAAAATAATTATCATGTGAGGCATAATCCAATTGAAAACTAAAATCATGATGACAAGTTTCATGGTTATCATTATTCCTAATAGCATACAAGTCATCACAATAATCATCATAGATAGCAACTTTGTTCTCATAATCAATTGGAACCTCTTCCGAAATAGTGGAATCATCACTAAATAAAGTTGACACTCTTCCAAATCCACTTTCATGTTCATCACAATAAGATTCAACATCCTCCAAAATAGTGGGATCACTACTTCCTAAAGTTGACACTCTTCCAAACCCACTTTCATCAATATAATCATCATAAATAGGAGGCATGCTTTCATCATAATAAATTTGCTCATCAAAAAATGGGGGACAAAAAATATCATCTTCATCAAACATAGCCTCCCCAAGCTTGTGGCTTTGCATATCATTAGCATCATGGATATTCACGGAATTCATACTAACAACATTGCAATCATGCTCATCATTCAAACATTTAGTGTCAAACATTCTATAGATTTCTTCTTCTAGCACTTGAGCACAATTTTCCTTTTCATCATACTCACAAAAGATACTAAAAAGACGAAGCGTGTGAGACAAACTTAACTCCATTTTTTTTGTAGTTTTCTTTTATAAACTAAACTAGTGATAAAACAAGAAACAAAAAGATTCGATTGCAAGATCTAAAGATATACCTTCAAGCACTCACCTCCCCGGCAATGGCACCAGAAAAGAGCTTGATGTCTACTACATAACCTTCTTCTTGTAGACATTGTTGGGCCTCCAAGTGCAGAGGTTTGTAGGACAATAGCAAATTTCCCTCAAGTGGATGACCTAAGGTTTATCAATCTGTAGGAGGCGTAGGATGAAGATGGTCTCTCTCAAACAACCCTGCAACCAAATAACAAAGAGTCTCTTGTGTCCCCAACACACCCGATAAAATGGTAAATTTTATAGGTGCGCTAGTTCGGCGAAGATATGGTGATACAAGTGCAATATGGATGGTAGATATAGGTTTTTGTAATCTGAAAATATAAAAACAGCAAGGTAACTAATGATAAAAGTGAGCGTAAACGGTATTGTAATGGTAGGAAACAAGGCCTAGGGTTCATACTTTCACTAGTGCAAGTTCTCTCAACAATAATAACATAACTGGACTATCCCTCAACATGCAACAAAGAGTCACTCCAAAGCAACTAATAGCGAAGAACAAATGAAGAGATTATGGTAGGGTATGAAACCACCTCAAAGTTATCCTTTTTGATCTATCTATAAAAGAGTTCGTAGTAAAATAACATGAAGCTATTCTTTCCGCTCAATCTATCATAGAGTTCATACTAGAATAACACCTTAAGACACAAATCAACCAAAACCCTAATGTCACCTAGATACTCCATTGTCACCTCAAGTATCCGTGGGCACGATTATACGATATGCATCACACAATCTCAGATTCATCTATTCAACCAACACAAAGTACTTCAAAGAGTGCCCCAAAGTTTCTATAGGAGAGTCAAGAAGAAAACGTGTGCCAACCCCTATGCATAGGTTCATGGGCGAAACCCGCAAGTTGATCACCAAAACATACATCAAGTGGCACATGATATCCCATTGTCACCACTGATAAACACGGCAAGACATACATCAAGTGTTCTCAAATCATTAAAAACTCAATCTGATAAGATAACTTCAAGAGGAAAACGCAATTCATCACAAGAGAGTAGAGGGGGAGAAACATCATAAGATCCAACTATAATAGCAAAGCTCGCGATACATCAAGATCGTGCCATAGAGAGAACACGAGAGAGAGAGAGAGAGATCAAACACATAGCTACTGGTACATACCCTCAGCCCCGAGGGTGAACTACTCCCTCCTCGTCATGGATAGCGCTTGGGATGATGAAGATGGCCACCGGTGAGGGATCCCCCCTCCGACAGGGTGCCGGAACGGGCTCCCGATAGGTTTTTGGTGGCTACAGAGGCTTGCGGCAGCGGAACTCCCGATCTATCTTCATATTTGATGTTTTTAGGGTACGTGGACTTATATAGGCGAAAGAAGTCGGTCGGGGGAGCCTCAAGGGTCCCAGGAGACAGGGGCGCGACCAGGGGGTGGGCGTGCCCTCCTATCTCCTGGCCTCCTCGAAGCATCCCTGGCTTATACTCCAAGTCTCCCGGATCATGTTCGTTCCAAAAATCACGCCCCCGAAGGTTTCACTCCGTTTGGACTCTGTTTGATATTCCTTTTCTTTGAAATACTGAAACAGGCAATATAACAACAATATGGGCTGGGCCTCCGGTTAGTAGGTTAGTCCCAAAAGTAATATATAAGTGTATAATAAAGCCCGTAATCATTCAAAACAGATAATAAAATAGCATGAATGCTTCATAAATTATAGATACGTTGGAGACGTATCAACAGCCTGGACAATACAGCGGTAAACGCCGGATTCAGGGGCTCTAGACCCGGTCAATGGAAAAAGCCATTTAAAGGCAACAGAGATGGTCCGTCAGCCTAAATAAAATTCTAGATAGGTCCTGTCAGATTCATGGCACCCCCGAGAAACCTGCAAATCACACCAACAGAGAATGCTGGGTCTTTAAGAAGGCCGGCAAGCTAAACGCCGAACACAAAGGGAAGGAGCCGCCAAGTGAAGATGAGGACGAATCTCGCTAGCCAAACACTGGGGGACAGAAAAAAATTCCACCGGAGGTCAAAACAGTGAACATGATTTATGTCACCCACATCCCAAAGAGGTAGCGTAAATGCGCACTCCGAGACGTATACGCTGCAGAGCCCGTCGCCCCCAAATTCAACCCATGGTCAGCCTGCCTGATCACTTTCAATCGCAGGGATCATCCGACTAGTATCCGTCATGGGTGTTCGTCCGCCTTGGTGCTCGACCTAATAATCGATGGATACCATCTCACCCGAGTCCTCATGGACGGCGACAGTAGTCTCAATCTGATATATCAGGACACTGTCCGCAAGATGGGGATAGACCCATCGAGAATCAACCAAAGTAGTACTAACTTTAAATGAGTAATACCAGGGGTAGAGGCCCACTGCACGGGCTCTTTAATGTTGGAGGTTGTATTCGGTTCTCCTGATAACTTTCGAAGCGAAGAACTAATCTTCGACATTGCTCCATTCCGAAGCGGCTATCACGCACTACTCAGAAGAAGGGCCTTCACTTGTTTCAATGCAGTCCTGCATTACGCTTATCTCAAACTCAAGATGCCTGGTCCACGTGGTGTTATCACAATCAGCGGAAACTCAGAGCATTCTCTTCGTATGGAAGAATATGTGGCGGCTCTAGCAGCCGAGTCACGGAATGGCCTTTCCAACCCGAGAAACTCATCGGTCTCCGAGACCATGGACATAGCTAGACTTGTTCGACGCACACCTAGTTGTAGCAACTCAGATAAACCTGAGCTTGATTAGCGGCTATGCCCCCATAACAACAGCCAATATGAAGAATGTATGGGTATCCATATACATATATAAATATACAATCAACATCCCCTGTGTAGCGCGGGGGGCTGCCCGGATGCACAAAGGTCCATAGTTCGGCTTGACCCTATTTGCACTCAAGAGATTGCATTCTCACGGTTCATTAAGATAAACCAACTTTACGCACGATCACACCCGATTCTTTCACCTAGGTTTTTCTTTTTTTACAGATGACCATGTTATACCCTTCAAGGATACAGCACAACGGAGACAAAGGCGCAGACGTGTAGCAGGGCCTCGTTCCAAGGTTTCTTTTTAGATTAAGACCCTATGTAAACCTTTTTATTGTCTCTTGTTGTCTCACACCCTCCTGGCACTTAAAATGACCAAGAGGGATACCGGCGTTATGGGCGAGCTTATGATTCGGCGTACTAACATAGACGTTATAGAGGCAGCAACCAGTGTGTTTTGGAGATCTATGCTCTCACCACAGGCGCTCTTTCGTCACACCGGATTGACGCACGTACCTTGAAATTCAGGGCTCATTATCAAGGGTTGTATTCAGCCCATTATATGTTGTAAAGTCTGAACACCTTCGGGAGTGTTCGGCGTCGCGAGTTTGGCCTTATATGCATCAACTCTGAATCATGTATTTGGTCAATAGTTGGGTTTGCCCGGCTCACGTGTTTTGCTACCTTACGTTCCGCTCTATCGGCTAAGGTGGCACTGGGAGAACTACTGCAATTGTTCCCTGGTTCATCCAGATGAGCACCTCAGTAGAGAAAGCCAAAAACTGACTGTCATGATAAAGCGAGAGACTGGTCAACCACTCGATGACTCAGCGGAATCTTCGCGATTCCTCTGCATTAACAAAGGACCGGTTTTTTGGTCACGTATGTAAACACAACGTATTAGGATAAACACGGACATACCAGGGGCTATATAGTAGCCCCACTGTCAAACTCATATGGCTAAGTGAAAGTGTTAAAGCTATATAGTCCGATTGCCTCGTTACCGTACTACCACCTCCTTAACAGACCAAGACGTTGGATCAAGTGTGATTACGTGCTTTACCGAACACCTCCGCATTATACGCGAGGGGGCTGAAGCCGACGACTGCAAACTTTCAGGTTATATACATATATACATAAACGGCCACACAGGAGGCACTACAATGCTTCATAGGCAAAGGTATAAATACAGCCTTTATTATCAAAAGCATTGTTTTTACAGAAAAGATACATGTCATTCAAACATGATATTCTTTGAGCACTGAGCCTCTATTAAACGGGCACCTTCTAAGACTTCTTCAAAATAGTGCTCTGGCGAGTCCTGGCCCTCGGCTGGACCCCTGGTTGCCATATCGGTGGCCTCCATCCTTGCCCAGTATGTCTTAACACGGGAAAGGGCCATCTGCGCACCCTCTATGCACATCGACCGCTTGACAACGTTGATATGCGGCACAACACGAATAAATCGTTGCACCAAACCAAAATAACTACCCGGACTTGGTTCCTCCGGCCACAGACGATCCACGGCATCCTTCATGGCAAGCCCTGATAACCTATGGAGCTCGGCCCATTCGGCCATTTGCTCGTTCAACAGCAGAGGACGCCTTGGAGTACTGAACTTTGACCAGAACAGTCTTTCCGTTGATGATCTTCTGGGTCTCCGAAATATTGTGTCGCATCGGCAGCACTCTTTGACAAGTCCAAGTATGCGTCTGGAGAACTCCACAGTTGATCAAGAGGGGCATACTTCGGATCGCCCAATTTAGTTTGTAACAAAAAAGGGCTTCCCAGCCGCGATCTCACCGGCTTGTCGGAGCTCCTCCCGAGCCGCTCTGATCTCAGAGCGAGCTTCCTTTGCTTCCTATAAGGTCTTTTCTAGGTCAGTCATTTTCGCTTGGTTTTCCCTTTCGAGAAGCTCATATCGGCTAGCGGCATCCTGTAGCTCAAGATCCATGTTGGCCATTCTATCCTCACTTTGGCGATGAGCAGCCTGTTCGGCTTTCAATTCACCAGCTGCCTTCTCGGCAGCCGCATTACTTATCCAGGCTTGCTCCTTGGCACGGGAAAGCTCACCCTGAAGGGTCTCCATGGCGGCAGCACCATCTGCAGTCATGGCATATTATAAATCCCGGCATCATGCTCTTATTAATATTCGCTGACCGCCTAAATATACATACCTTATGCCTCGTCAAGCCGCTTGTTCACAAGTGTGATGTCTTCATCCGCCACATCAAGTTGCTGCTTCAGTTCGGCAAATTCGGCGGCCTGGGTAATTCCTGGGGATGCAGCCGCCTGTGTACAAAATTGGCAAAATTATTACCTAAGATTATTCCTATTTTTGATCCTCCGGTTGCCCTGTTTGGAGGGTAATCAGAGTCTTAGCGGCTACATTACACAGTGCACCTTACTTTTACGATCAAAAATATCACATTGTGTACCTCAAAGCCTCTTAGCATGCTCGTAAAAGCTTCATTCAACCCGCTTTTGGCGAACGAAATCTTCTCAACCACCATACCCATTAAGGTACGATGTGCCTCTGAGATAGGTGCTTGCCACAGAAGACCCATCAATGTATTCGGTTGTATATCGGACAGTCCGGGGCTTTTTCTATCGGTCTCTCTAGGAGCCAAACACCCCGGACCTCGGGCGGCGAAAGAGTCACCTTCTGGATTTTGCGGATCAGGAGAGATCCTTCGGGATGACACCTTGTCAGGATAGGATTTTCGGGATGTTAATTTCCCAGAAAATGGCCCTTGTGCTCACCAGCCCCAGGATTACTGTTAGCTGATGAGGCACCAACTTGATACAGAAATTCCAGGCAAATACAAAATATGTAGTACAAGACCATTCTGGCCTATGCGTACAACAAATGGTTTCTAGTGGCTGATAGCGGAAGCGGTTTGTGGTCTTTCAGCGTCTATGGGACTCCATTTCCCACGGGAACAGCTGACCTGAATAACTCCTATCTTCGCGAGGCTGCTATCACCATTGCTTAGGTTCCGGGGCTGTCATCGCAATGCTCCTCTCCAAGCAAGAAATCTGGCCAAGACAATAGCCAGGGACAAGCCAGTGAGTACTTTGAATGTACTCGCAAACATTATGAACACGGGTATAATATAACAAATTATAATCATGCTCTGAATTATTCCGGGATCACAACGTCAGTCACGAAATAAAAATCCATGATGCACGCAAGCAGGTTGTTTATATAAAACATGAATATGCAATCAGAGAGTAGAAATAGAATGCGCCGATCGGGTGTTTGAAGCGACGCCTCGAAAGGATAATGATATAAAGCATACCTCAGTCGGGCGTCTGAGCGACACCACATAAAGGGCTTATAAGTGAAATAAGTAACAAACATGCCACAGTCGGGCGTCTGTGCGACACCACATAAAGGGCTTATAAAGTAAATAAATAACAGACATGCCACAGTCGGGTGTCTGTGCGACACCACATAAAGGGCTTATAAATAATTTAAATGACAAGCATGCCACAGTCGGGCGTCTGTGCGACGCCACATAAAGGGCTTATAAAAGACATAATCATAGTGAATATCCAGGAGGTAGAACCGTCCCATGGATACTCAATAATTCAAATGATATAAAGGGTTAGTCCATAATAATAATAATCATGATCATCATAAGTCACAAGTCATGATCCATGTTCTGGTTTAGTAGTTTCTCCTCCGAAGACCAACACTAAGACCGACACTTGACCCATCCCAGACTGTAGTCCTTAACCATGGACATGGCTATTCGAATAGATATAATCTCTGCAGAGGGAGTACTCTTTACCCACGAGTAACGGATTCCTTTAGTCCATCGGTACTAATTCCATTTATGGTCTTTCAATTGAAAACACACCTGACCCGCACACACCAGCTTAACTTACCGGTGTCTGGAATCACCCACGACACATGTCAAGCAAAACTCTAAGTGGGGAGGCTACAACCTCGATTAGCATGGGATCAAATTTATACCGCGCGCTACTAATGGTTGCCCCCTCTCGGTCCCAACCGGAAACACCCATGCCCCCGGATCAAGTGGCATGCCTACCAGATGCAGCCGGTATCTTCCCCCATGGCCTCTCTGTATGGTGTGTGCCAAGAAAGGGGTTGACAACTTACTGAACTGTACCCTACTTGCGGCAGGGACAAGTGGTAGTACGGAACAAGCATGGTGGTTACTGGAACAAGACTCGATCTATGGTCGACTCAGGAGGTTTAAGTATTCCCTGCATGATAAACATAACAAATATATTTCCAACCAACAGACAGAATCACCACTCATCATACCTCATCATGCCATACCGGATACAACAGTCTCGACGAGGAACTAGAGACAAGCTCGTGTCTACCCGAGACAGAGACTTTCCCGGCTTCCTCCCGGTAGGCATGAAAGGCATGCGAGGATGGTTACTATCACAAGCATATCCATTTCCAACAGCAAAGAATCTTCATTATGCACTCATGCGTATGATCGAATCATCACATAAGATAACGAATGCTCCATGTCAAGGAGGTGTTGTAACTGTATCAAACAACACAAAAAAAATATTATGCCAGGGTTTAGAATGCTTGCCTTCAAGAGCATGCAAGTGGGTGCATTTTTTGAAGTTGCCTTCTTCTTCAAAATCCTATTTTTTGAAAATATTCAAATTAAAACAAACTTTAAAAACAGTACAAAAAGTTTGCCTAATTATTTTTGAAATAAATCTTAAAATAAACTAGGTGAAATCTGAGAGAGGTAGGAAAAAGAATCAACTCATTTGGAGTTTTATTTTAAAAGATATGTTCAGTCAAAGTTCTGTTTTAAAAATAAAACAGAAAAAGAAAAAAATGTTTCGAATATAAACACGTAGGAGACGTACTCTTGGTTTACGCCTCCACTTACGCCAGCATGGCTCAGCTTGGGGTCACTGACAGTGGGTCCCTTGGGCCCACTGTCAGGTTTGACCAGTCGCCCGCCTCCTTCCTCCCCTGTCCGAGCGAAGGCGGGGGCTCCGGCGATCAACGCCGGTGAACGGCGGCTCCTCGCGGGGTTTTGAGGGCGGGTGTCGGTGTCAAAACCGGCGGATCTCGGGTAGGTGGTCCCGAACTGTGCGTCTAGGCGGATGGTAACAGGAGACAAGGGACACGATGTTTTTACCCAGGTTCGGGCCCTCTCGATGGAGGTAAAACCCTACTCCTGCTTGATTAATATTGATGATATGGGTAGTACAAGAGTTGATCTACCACGAGATCAGAGAGGCTAAACCCTAGAAGCTACCCTATGGTATGATTGTTGTTCGTCCTACGGACTAAAACTCTCCGGTTTATATAGACACCGGAGAGGGCTAGGGTTACACAGAGTCGGTTACAATGGGAGGAGATCTTCATATCATATCGCCAAGCTTGCCTTCCACGCCAAGGAAAGTCCTATCCGGACACGGGACAAAGTCTTCAATCTTGTATCTTCATAGTCCGGGAGTCCGGCCAAAGGTCATAGTCCGGCCATCCGGACACCCCCTAATCCAGGACTCCCTCAGTAGCCCCTGAACCAGGCTTCAATGACGACGAGTCCGGCGTGCAAATTGTCTTCGGCATTGCAAGGCAGGTTCCTCCTCCGAATACTTCATAGAAGATGTTGAACACAAGGATAGTGTCCGGCTCTACAAAATAAGTTCCACATACCACCGTAGAGAGAATAATATTTGCACAAATCTAATCTGCTGACGTATTCCGCAGCGTGACATCACGCCACGGCCAAGCCTTTATTCGAATCATTTTACTGTTCCACCTCAGCGTGTTTAGCGAGGCGGTTTCCTTGGCACGTCTTGTCAAAGCAGAGATCGTGTCCCCTTATTCCGGGATTCTCATCAATACGGGCATGGGTAACCCAACCGCGCCATTAACCGCGACGCTTGTGAGATAGGCGTTTTATTAGGCTAGTGGGGCTTTGTAGCTTCGGCCGCCCATATAAGGGGATAAGGATCTACCCTTTCCATTTACGCCTTCTTCCTCCTTTGCTTATCCATCCCTGCGCACTCGAGCTCCAACACCCAAGTCCGCACTTCCTACCTCAACCTCCTCCAATCATGTCCGGAGCGGGAGGTAGATGGATGGCCTCCTCCGTAACGAAGGGACAAATCAAAAAGTTGAGGAAGGCCGGATACTTGTCTGACGACATCGCGCACCGGCTTCCAGATGAGGGGCAACTCATCCCCACCCCTAGGCCCCATGAGACGGTTGTATTTGTCCCCCATTTCCTCCACGGACTGGGCTTTCCTCTTCACCCGTTCGTCCGGGGGCTCATATTCTACTATGGCCTGGACTTCCACGACCTAGCCCCGAACTTCATCCTCAACATCTCGGCGTTCATCGTCGTGTGCGAGGCCTTCCTCTGCATCCAGCCCCACTTCGGCTTATGGATGAAGACTTTTAATGTCAAACCGAAGGTAGTGGGCGGCCGCCAAGCGGAGTGCGGAGGTGCCATGGTGGGCCGGATGGCCGACATCCTATGGCTCGAGGGCTCCTTTGCAAAGACAATAAAGGGGTGGCAATCGGGGTGGTTCTACATCACCGAGCCACGCGACCCCAAATGGGCGGCGGCCCCCGAATTCGTATCTGGCTTCCCCACACGGCTCACTTCCTGGAAAGAGACGGGCCTAACATGGGGAGATTCGGAAGAGCTGACCGGACTTCAAACCTGCGTCCAAAAGATGGTGAACAAGAATCTCAAGCTTGCCAACATAGTCCAGGTGATGCTCATCCGCCGGATCCTCCCATGCCAACAACGGGCCTTCAAATTGTGGGAGTTTGATCTGCACAACACCAAACCTTGAGCAAGCTCTTCGACACTACGTACGAAGATGCCTGGAAGGTGCTGTTTAAGGGCGCTGAGGCCCCCGCATCCGCTACCGAAGATCGCGGATTCAGCTCGCAGCGTCAGGCCAGCGAGGTAAGCTATTCTACCCTTTACGGGACTCTTGTCTTTCATAGTCTGACTCTATGCGGGATCTGAACTCCCTTACCTTTGACAGAACTAGCTGAAGAAGTCCGGGAAGGTTAACTGTCCTGCTCCCTTACCAGAAGACCCAGCGGATGCCCGATTGACAGGGCTGCTGGTTCCGGCACCTCACGTGGTGCCGGAGAAGAAGGCCAAGAAGAAGGCCACGGGGACTCGAAAGAGTTCCCGGTGCCTGGTGGTGTCGGATTCATCGCCTGACAACCCCGAAGCACCCTCCGCCTTTGAGAACGAGGAGGAGGGAGAAGAAGAAGCCTCTCCCCCTCCAACGGGGGGAGGAAAGAAAAGGAAGGCCGCCCCAACTGGGGAGGCCGGAGGGTCCAAGAAGGGGAGAACCCTCCTGCCGAACTACACCTCCGATGCCGAAGACGGCGGGGAGGAGTGGCCATCCAGGGTCAAGCCCCTGGCAAAATCGTAAGCATCCGGATATCTGAATAACTTATGGCGCTCCTCTATTATTCGGTTTTTTCTGACGCCGAATTTGATCATGCAGTCCTCCCAAGGCTCAGCTCGGCGATTTGACGAGCGGCTCCTTGGATTCGTCGGATGTGAATAGCGCTTCACTTCCGACGGCCTCCTCCCCTCTCCCTACGGACGACGCCGAGGTGGAGTCCCGAAAGGGAGTAAACCAGGAGGAGGTGGTCCTGGAGGCGCCGCAAGGCGACCTCCCGGACTCCAGGCCCAAAGGGGGAAAGCCTCGGAGGGATCTAAGTCCGGCCCTGGGCCGGACACTGCTCCGGAACCATCAATGGTTCCAGAGACCGGTAGGCAGCGCCTTCGCAAGAAGGGAACGCCTACTACGCCGGTGGCCTCCGTCCAACTGGAGGCACCGGATGATTTGCTGGAGGCGCTTAACGGCGCCTCCATCGACGAGGAGCACCACACTGTTATGAGTGCGGTGATTCAAAAGGTTCAGTCCGCCAAGGGCGGGCTGACCGAAGCTTGTACGAGCCTTCTAACAGGCTTTGAGGTAAGTATTCCAAACATATAAAAATGTTACCGCATAGACAGTAGCCCCTGATGCTCAGTTTGGTTTTCGGAAAGAAAAACCGAGCTCAGGATCTAAAAAGATATACGCAGGAGTCTAACATAAATATGTCAATATGGGAATGCAGGTTGCGCTGCTGACCTCTGCCGCATTGACTACGGAGGTCAATGCATTGAAGGAGAGCCTCGAGCGGTCCGAGAACGAGCTCGGCCGTGCCAAGAAGCAGCTCGAGGACAAGGAGGGTATGTAATACCATATGTAAATGTATATATAAATACCTGGTTGCAAATAATGACAGGACCAACGTGAATGTTGCAGGGGCCACGACCGAGGTGGCGACCCTGAAGGAAGCGGTGTCCAAGGCCGAAAACAGTGCGGCCTTGGAGCGCACCGAGCGAGAGAAGCAGGAGGTGCGGGTGGCGGAGGTGCGGCAAGAGCTCCAGGCTCTCGTGGAGCAACACGAGAGTTTGGAGCGTGACTCGAAGACTCGAGAGTCCAAGCTCGCCTTGGCTCTTAAGAGTGCCAAAACTGCTAAGGCCGAAGCCCAGAAGGCCCTCCAGGAGGTCGAGGCGATGAAGAAGATAGTGGCGGGTAAGGCATTCTTTATGCAAAGCAAGAATATAAAAGTAAATTATCTGTTACTTACCCGAATCCGGAGCTCTCTAGGAGCGTTCGCCGATCTGCCCTATAGTGTGTCTGATGCTGCCGCATTCTACCCGGCCGAGGAGGGGAGCTCGACGGAAAAGGTGTTCTGGTCTCAATATGCTGAGGCCGGATATCCGGTGCCCCTGAGCGACCAGCTGAAGCAGCTGGTCGAGCTCCACAAGGTGGCCGAACAGGCCATGAAGGGCCTCATAGTTCGGTTGTGGCCTAGAGAAGCCATGCCTGGGAGTTACTTCGGTCTGGTGCGGCGGCTGGTGGACGCTTATCCATGGATTGAAGTCATCAAGCGCTCCGTCTGTATTGAAGGTGCCCGTCGGGCCCTTGCCCATGCTAAAGTGCACTGGGGCAAGCTGGATGCTGAGATGCTATTGACGGACACACCACCGCCGGGCAAGGAGTATCGCACGCCCGAGATGTATTATAAGGGCGTCCTGAAGGGTGCCCGTCTTATAGCGGGTGAATGCTCCAAAGATGTAATTTTTGAGTAGACTCGCATCTGTTATCCTGTACGCTGAAAACTTTGTTCATATGCGCTAAGCAACGCTTGTTTAATTTAAAATATTACCTTCTGTGCGGCCGTTTATCAAATCTGAGAGATGCAAGTCGTCGTCTTCTACCCCCATGCCACGAGTGCTGGGGTGTTTGGGATAAACCTGAGCGCTCTTGTTCCCATCCTTGGGTCCATCTAGGGAGGCGCTCAGCATAACGAACCAGGTCGTCGGACTTATAATGCTTTATCTCACTTAGCCATAGAATTCTATAATTTTAAATTTCGGCAAAGCCCCTAGTATTCGGAAGACCGAGTTCGGGGCGCTATCCACGCCTAGGCCAGATAAATCCGGCTCCTCGCTCGAAGCGGCATAAGTGTTTAGGGACTCGAAAAACCTCGTGAACAGCGACCGGTCTCTCGCACTATCATGACGATCAGTTTTAGCTTTCTCTACTGAGGTGTTAACCCAGCTCAACTGGGACACAATCGCAGTAGTTCTCCCAGCGCTACCTTAGCCAACATTGCGGAACGTAAGGTACCAAAACATGGGAGCTGGTCAAACCCAACTATTGACCCAAGACATGATTCGGAGCCCATGCATATAGTGCTATAAGTTCGGGGTGCCGCACTCGTGGGAGTGTTCGGTCTTCTCACACCATGTTATGGGGTGCTTAAGCCCCTGGTGTATTGGCCGTACCAAAGTGTACGGTTGCATAATGTCATGACTGAACATATTTATATAAAAAATAGATGAATACAATAATAGATAAGAGCTATGTATTGTTTATTAAAAAGGGCTACTATGAAAGCAGAACGATACAAATAGTGCGATAAGCAAGAGATGGGATTGTTTGACATGTCCCCCTCCAAGGGCAAGCTGTGGTACTTTAAGTAAAATAGGTATTTAGCTCGTTATAGAGACCACCTGGACATTTGACGCGGCTTGTTCTCTCCCTGGCTGTGGCATCGTGTGTACGGCGAGTGTATTACCGGATAGGCCTTTCGAATAGTTGGGTCCTGAAAGTATATAAAAAAGAAATGGCAGAATAGGGAGCCCCTAAGTGCGGTTGAGCCGCATTCTGGGCGTGCCGTGGTTGTGCCCCTCCCCTTATGCCCATGGTATTTCCAAAGCGTAACTATGTACGCGTGGTACCAATATCGCCATCTGGCGACGGCTGGGGTTGGGGCTGCACTGCTATGCTTTCTCGGAACGTGCCAGCCGGTTTTGTTGTAGGTTACTTCGGGCGCACTTGACGTTGTCCGGACGTTTAACACCCGGATTGGAGAATTGCCTTGAGAGGCTACTCTGTATCTCTGCCGCCAGGGCCGCCGTGTGCTCCTCCGTTCAGAGAGAGCGTTCGGTGTTTCCATTTACCGTAATGACTCCGCGAGGGCCTGGCATCTTGAGCTTGAGATATGCGTAGTGCGGCACCGCATTGAATTTTGCGAATGCGGTTCATCCGAGCAGGGCGTGATAGACACTGCGGAATGGGACTATGTCGAAGGTTAACTCTTCGCTTCAGAAATTATCCAGGGATCTGAAGACCACTTCGAGTGTAACTGAGCCTGTACAGCTGGCTTCTACACCTGGTATGACGCCTTTAAAGGTTGTCTTTGTGGGTTTAATCCTTGACGGATCTATGCCCATTTTTCACACTGTATCCTAATAAAGCAGGTTCAGGCTGCTACCACCGTCCATGAGGACTCTAGTGAGGTGAAATCCGTCAATGATTGGGTCTAGGACCAACGCGGTGAATCCGCCGTGACGAATGCTAGTGGGGTGGTCCCTTCGATCAAAAGTGATCGGGCAGGAGGACCATGGGTTGAACTTTGGGGCGACTGGCTCCAACGCATAGACATCCTTGAGAGCATGCTTCTGCTCCCTTTTGGGGATATGGGTTGCGTATATCATGTTCACCGTCCGCACTTGCGGGGGGAAGCCCTTCTGTCCTTTGTGGTTCGGCGGCCGGGGATCCTCCTCGTCATCGCTATGCAACCCCTTGTCTCTGGTTTCGGCACTTAACTTGCCTGCCTGCTTGAACACCCAACAATCCCTGTTGGTGTGGTTGGCTGGTTGTTCGGGGGTGCCGTGTATCTGGCACGAGCGATCGAGTATCCGGTCTAAACTGGATGGGCCCAGAGGGTTTCTTTTGAATGGCTTCTTCCGCTGACCAGGTTTAGAGCCTCTGAATCCGGCATTGACTGCCGTATCCTCAGTATTATCGCCGTTAATGCGGCGCTTGTGCTTGTTGCAACGTGACCTACCATTGTTCTCCTTGGCATCCGAATTGCCAAGGCTCTTGGTTATGTTATTGCTACGAGCTAGCCAGCTGTCTTCTCCCGCGCAAAAGCGGGTCATGAGTGTCGTGAGGGCTGCCATAGATTTCGGCTTTTCCTGTCCTAGGTGCCGGGCAAGCCATTCGTCTCGGATGTTGTGCCTGAAGGCTGCAAGGGCCTCGGCGTCCGGACAGTCGACTATTTGATTTTTCTTGGTTAGGAACCGTGTCCAGAATTGTCTGGCCGATTCCTATGGCTGCTGGATTATGTGGCTTAGGTCATCGGCGTCTGGTGGTCGCGCATAAGTGCCCTGGAAGTTGTCAAGGAATGCAGATTCCAGGTCCTCCCAGCAACTAATTGACTCTGCTGGCAGGCTGTTAAGCCAATGCCGAGCTGGTCCTTTAAGCTTGAGCGGGAGGTATTTGATGGCGTGTAGATCATCACCATGGGCCATGTGGATATGAAGGAGATAATCCTCGATCCACACCGCGGGATCTGTTGTGCCATCGTATGATTCGATGTTTACGGGTTTAAACTCTCGGGGATTTGATGATTCATTACTTCGTCTGTGAAGCATAGTGGGTGTGCGGCGCCCCTACACTGGGCTATATCACGACGTAGCTCGGATGAGCTTTGTCTGTTGTATTCGGTCTGGCCGTATTTATCATATCCGGCGTGACGGTTATCGTCACGTGACGTAGTGCGCCCACGCAATCCATAGATCGATCTTGTTTGCCTTGCCTTATCCTCCAATATGTCTCGCAGGTCTGTTGCGTTTCCCCATGCTCTGGTATACTTGGAGCGGCGCTGGGGTGCGGCTTGGGTTGAGGGCCAAAATGCCTCTCTGTCGCGGCCACGGGGTGGCCGGTCGGGCGCATCGTACACTGGTGATGTAGGTTTAGTTGCTTCCTCCTCTAGTTGGGGTAGTAGCCTGCGCTTTGGGTAACTCTTGGAGGGGCGTTCGAGTTTATACTCTTCGGCCGCCAGGACTTCGGTCCATCTGTCGGCTAGCAAGTCTTGGTCAGCTCTAAGTTGCTGCTGTTTTTTCTTGAGGCTGCTCATCATGGCCATAAGCCTGCGTTTGAAATGCTCTTGTTCGACGGGATCCTCTGGCATGACAAATTCGTCGTCATCGAGGCTTACCTCGTCTTCGGAGGGAGGCATATAATTGTCGTCCTCGACCTCCCTGTCTGCCGCTCTCTCATGAGGGCTGGCTCCTTCGTCCTCCTGCGCTGAATCCTGCTGGAGGGGGTTGTCTTCTGCACTGTCCGGGGTGTTGATGTCTCCGGTGCCGGACTCGCCGTTTTTGCTTTGGCGGGATTTAGAGCGGTGCTGCTGACGTCGGCGCTTGGGTTGCTTCTTGGAGGGGTCGTCCTCTGTTTTTTCATCGCCATCCCCTGCTTTGGGGGTGTCCACCATGTATATGTCATATGACGAGGTGGCTTTCCAGTGCCCTATAGGTGTTGGTTCTTGGTCGTCTCCTTCATCGGCGTCCATACCGTCGATGTCTTCGGAGTCGAAGTCGAGCATGTCGGATAAATCGTCGACAGTTGCTACAAAGTGGGAGGTGGGTGGGTTTTGAATTTCTTCGTCGTCCGCATCCCAACCCTGCTGACCATAGTCCGGCCAGGGCTCTCCTGACAAAGAGAGAGACTTTAGTGAATTCAGGATATCGCTGAAGGGCGAGTGCTGAAAGACGTCTGCGGCGGTGAACTCCATGATCGGAGCCCAATCGGGTTCGATCGGAAGGGGTGCGGAAGATTCAGAGTCCGGGAAGGAGTCCGACACCTTGGAGTCACGGGCCTCGCGAAGGATTAGACCGGTATTCGGCTCTATCGTCGTAGAGATTGTGGCCCCTGGGGCGGCGTCCAACCAACCGTCCCCGACTGGCGCAGTCGTCTCCGAGCTAATGGTCGGAGCGGACACCTGAGCGGCGCTCCGGGCGCTGTCCGGCGGCAGAGCTAGATCATGCCCATCGTGACAGTGCGGCGCACTCGGCTGTGGCTCAAATCTGTCAAAGATCAAGTCCCCGCGGATGTCGGTCGTGTAGTTTAAGCTTCCAAACCTGACCTGATGACCAGGGGCGTAGCTTTCAATCTACTCCAGATGGCCAAGTGAATTGGCCCGCAGTGCGAAGCCGCTGAATACGAAGATCTGTCCGGGGAGAAAAGTCTCACCCTGAACCGCGTCGTGGTTGACGATCGAAGAAGCCATCGGGCCTAAGGGTGACGACACAGACGAACTCTCAATGAAAGCACCAATGTCGGTGTCAAAACCGGTGGATCTCGGGTAGGGGGTCCCGAACTATGCGTCTAGGCGGATGGTAATAGGAGACAAGGGACAGGATGTTTTTACCCAGGTTCGGGCCCTCTCGATGGAGGTAAAACCCTACTCCTGCTTGATTAATATTGATGATATGGGTAGTACATGAGTTGATCTACCACAAGATCAGAGAGGCTAGACCCTAGAAGCTAGCCTATGGTATGATTGTTGTTAGTCCTACGGACTAAAATTCTCCAGTTTATATAGACACCGGAGAGGGCTAGGGTTACACAGAGTCAGTTACAATGGGAGGAGATCTTCATATCATATCGCCAAGCTTGCCTTCCACGCCAAGGAAAGTCCTATCCGGACACGGGACGAAGTCTTCAATCTTGTATCTTCATAGTCCGGGAGTCCGGCCAAAGGTCATAGTCCGGCCATCCGGACACCCCATAATACAGGACTCCCTCAGCGGGGATGGATCCACGGGTCCAGGGCGGTCCTCCCGGTGGTCGCAAGGCTGGCGGGGGTGAAGGGAGTCGCCGGCGGCGAGCTCTGCGGTGGACGGTGGTTTCGGGAGATTTGGGGGTTTGGGCTATGGTGGTTCCCGATCACGTTTGAGGGGCTGGGCAGCTCCACACGGTCGAGGGGAGTCGAAGGTTGGCACTGGATGGACCGGGGGGGCTCTACTTGCGACAAATGGGGCCGGAGGGCGGCGGCGGCCGAACTGATCAGAGACGAGGAAGAAGGCTTCCTGCCGTTGATGGCTGGCCGTGGGGGCTCTGGAGGAGTGGCTTGAGGTTGCCTGAGGGCTTGGTTGAGCTCGGGGGTCCTTTTATAGGCGGCCAAGGTCGGTTCCACGGCGGCCGAGGATAAGCTCGACGGCGAGCCGCCGTTTTGTTGCTGCAGGGCAACGTGGCGGCGACGAGCGCTTGCAGACGATCTTGCGGATGAGCTCGAGCTGTTCCAGGGGCAGCTGGCACGCTGGAGTGGCTCGGGCGGTGCTGCCCATGGCAGAGGCTGCTGCGGCCGCCCGCTTGCTGACATGGCCGACCTGACGGCGGCGCTGTAGGGCACCAAGAGGGGGCCAGGGCGGCTCTGCAGCGAGGGGGGTTGGGGCGTGTTGGCTGCGAGCGGGAAGGGACCAGAACGAGCGCAGGGAGGCGGCAGTGGGACGCGGTGACTCGGTGCACGCGTGTGCAAAACGTGCGCTCTGGGCGCGCCCAGAGCACGCACGCTAGGTTCTCGACGCAATGCCAGCGTGTGCTAGAGGGCTTGGATGAGGCTGGGGATTAACAGGCCTAGGGTAGGGTTAGCTAGGAGCTTAGTGGACATGGTGGTTTGGTCAGGGGGTCAAGTCCACATTGCAAACTAAAAATCATGCCAACTCTATTCATGCACTCAAGGTGTTTGACAGAATGCCAAGGGCATCTAGGCAACTCTTGGCGTGGCCAAAAACTCCAGGTCCTAGTCTCTTTGGATGGTAAAGAGAGTGACAAGGTTAGTTGGGCAAAACTAGAAACTAGTTAGTGCAAGTTTTTGAGAAAACCAATTCTGGATAGAAAGTAAAGGGCATCATTGCAAGGACCAAAAATACTCCAATGGGTCCACTCTCCTAGACTTAAGGGTTTTGTAGGGTGGTCTATAAGTAGAAGAAAGATCATGGGCACTAGAGCAAGATAAAATAGGGTTGCAGAACAAAACACCCAACTAGACCAGAGAGCAAAATAGGATGATTTGCTCAATCTGTTCAAAGAACACTCATGGGTTTTTGCATAAAAATGAATTATATGCATCTACTGACATCTCCAAATTTTTATGTAATTTTTTAAAGAAATATTTAAATAGGTTGTAGTGCAAACCACAAACTGATCCAGATTTGAAAACTTGAGGTAGGGCTCAAAATCCCCAAATGATTAAGAGAGGTTTTTGCATAAAAGTGATTTAGGGGCCTCACATGTCATCCCCAAGTTTTGGTGGAATTTTTAAATGAATATATGAAAGGGTTGTAGTGCAAAAGAGGCTCTAAAGCTTACAAAAATCATTTTAAAAGAAATAGAGCTCAGGGAAGATAATCATATAAATAATTCCACTGATAAAAGAAATGGTTTTCTTGAGAGGGTATATAAGTCCAACAATATTTTTGTAAAGTTTTCACTTTGGAGGAAAACTCCACAATTCAGAAGAAAAGAGTTGTTCTGAAATCAAAAGATAAATCCAGAAAATGAAAATTTAATTTCCTGGCAAAATTTTAATAAACAAAATCATGGTTAAATTTTTGGGGTGTTACACACCTCGGGATCATCCGCCTTATGAGGTGGGGAATTAGGAGGAGGTGTTTCGCTTTCCATCATCTCCGGAAGAAGATCCCCCGAGGACGAAGATTGTTGAGGGAGGCTATAGGCCGAACTACAAAACATGCGTCTCAGTTATCATTCCCAGAAAAGAACGGGGTATGCATACGAAGCACCTTTGTTCACTTATGGCTCGGTTAACGGCTGGCCCCCTTGTGGGCGTTGTGCAGCAATATTGCCCTCCGGGGAAGCGCCCCCTCATAAGGGTTTCTTCCCTCGTTTGGAGACCTCTGCTTTCAAGTCTTCGGGGCGGACCTTTTTCTTCCCGTGGGGGGAGGGGATACTAGGTTCTCCTCCCTATTTATCCTCTAACACGGGAGTTCCAAATTCCCCGGATACGGTGCATAATGTACCTCCAGTGTGAAGTCCACTTTTGGCCTCCGCACTCCTCTCCTTGTCTTTCCCCGAGGGCACTTGATAAGGTGCACGAGCCAGCATCCTGGTTAATACAGGATCCACCGGATCTTCGGAAGGGGGGCCAAACACCTGATCCTCTCCGCCTTTTTTATCTAGCCCTGGCCGAGGATGGTTTTTTAGAATAATGTTGTGACGAATATAACGACAGCATGTTCGGTTGTGGAATTACTTACCGGGGTATCTGGATGGTTGCAATCGAGGCCTTCATCCTCCGTTGTATTCGGACACTTTATTCGTGAACCGAAGAATAATTGATACATCCCTTCGAGTGTCATGCCGAAGAAGTGCTGAATAGTTCACGGTCCTTCTGGGTTGAACTTCCACATACGGAGAGGTCGATGTTGGCATGGCAGGACCCGACGAACTAGCATTACTTGGATTACTTTGACAAGACTGATGTCCTTCTTGATGAGATCTTGAATGCGGCTTTGCAATGTCCGCACATCATCAACCAATCCGCAGTCCAGCCCCTTGTTGACCCATGATGCAAGCTGTGGTGGAGGAGCAGAGCGAAAGGCAGGGGCAGCCGCCCACTTTCTACCTCTGGGTGTTGTGATATAAAACCACTCCCATTGCCATAGGTCAGAAGCTTCCAGTAAGGAACCCTTTGGCCATAAAACATCAGCACCTTTTCTTATTAGAGAGCCTCCGCACTTCGTGTGTCGCCCGTCAATTATCTTCGGCTTCACATTGAAGGTCTTGAGCCATAAGCCGAAGTGTGGGTAATGCGGAGGAAGGCCTCACACACAACGACGAACGTTGAGATGTGAAGGAAGGAATCTGGAACTAGATCATGATAATCTAGCCCATAGTAGAACATGAGCCCTCTAACAAAGGGATTAAGACCGAAGCCTAGCCCTCACAGTAAGTGGGAGATGAATACGACACTTTAGTTCGGTTTGGGAGTGGGGATAACCTGCCCTTGAGCAGGAAGCCTGTGAAGGATTTCGATGGTCAAGTACCTCCTCTGTGACAGAAGAGGCCATCCTCCGGCCTTGAAGGCTGGATCCGGAAATGGTTGGAGGTCCTAAGAACTTGGCCTGAGCCTTGGGTATTGGAACTCGAGGTGGGGGAAGGGAAGGATCAAGCGTGGAAAGTAAAGGACAGGTCTTGACCTCTTTATAAAGGGGATGAATTTCAAGCGTCCTCTGCGCGGCCGTTTGGAACTTGCCTAATCCAAGGAGTCATAAAAATGAAGCGGTTGGGTTACCCACGCCAATATTGATGAGAATCTCGTGATAAGGGGACACGATCTCTGCTTTGACAAGATGTGCCAATGAAACCGCCTCGCGAAACGCATAGTGGCAGGTTGGAAAAATGGTTTGAATAATAACCGGGCCGCGGTGTGATGTCACGCTATGGAAAAGTTGTCAGCAGATTAGATTCATGGAATATTATACTCTCTACGGTGGTATGTGGAATTTGTTTTGCAGAGCCGGACACGATTTCTTGTGTTCAAGATCTACTTTGGAGTATTCGGAGAAGGAACCCGCCTTGCAATGCCAAAGACAATCTGCGCGTCGAACTCATCGTCATTGAAGCCGGGTTCAGGGGCTACTGAGGGAGTCCTGGATTAGGGGGTCCTCGGACAGCCGGACTATATGCTTATGTCGGACTGATGGACTATGAAGATACAAGATTGAAGACTTCGTCCCGTGTCCGGTTGGGACTCTCCTTTGCATGGAAGGCAAGCTTGGCAATTCGGATATGTAGATTCCCTTCTCTATAACCGACTCTGTGTAACCCTAGTCCCCTCTGGTGTCTATATAAACCGGAGGGTTTTAGTCCGTAGGACAACGACAATCATAACCATAGGCTAGCTTCTAGGGTCTAGCCTCTACGATCTCGTGGTAGATCAACTCTTGTAATACTCATATCATCAAGATCAATCAAGCAAGAAGTAGGGTATTACCTCCATAGAGAGGGCCCGAACCTGGGTAAACATCATGTCCCCCGCCTCCTGTTACCATTAGCCTTATACGCATACTTAGGGACCCCCTACCCGAGATCCGTCGGTTTTGACACCGACAATGACCCCGAAGATCTAGCCATCGTGCAACACCTCTTCGGCATGACCCGCAAGAAAGTGTGGGGTCTGCTATTCAAGCCGTAGAAGGACTGGCCAATCGAAGGGGAGGACATCAGCCTCGACGCTGCGAACCCTCCGAAGAAGGTGAGCGACACTTGTTTTAACATGAGTTCGAATATTTGCATCATATGATTTGATCCTGAACCTTTTAATGTGGATTTTGCAGGGCAGGCTCGCCAAGGCCGAGATGATCAGGGGCCCGACACTGCTGCCAGAGGGGCCCCGATTCGAATAGCTAGAGAAGTTGTTGGTCGTGGTGCCTTACAAGGTGCCTGACAAGAAGGGAAAGAAAAAGAAGGTACTGGAGGCTAGGTAGGGCCTCCGCCGCACGGCTTGTCCGGTCGACTGATCCGGGGACGCTGCAGCCTCATCCGTAAAGGATGGGGATGAGGATGGGGACGAGGAGGAGAGTGCCTCTTTGCACTCTAAGAAGAGGGTGGCGTCTGAGGACATCGAAGAGGTTCAACCCCCTCAAGTTCTGAAGAGGCAGTGCCGGCCCAAGGTGGTCTTGTTTGAAAGCTCAGACAAGGTGTCCGAAGCATCCAAGGAGATCCCAAAGAAAGGACCCAGGGTCAAGCCCACCGACCAGTAGGTATGGAGCTGGTATTTTCAGCTACCTCATTTTTCAGTAATTCATTCTGGTTGGAGGCTAACTCTTCAAAATTGTAGTCCTCCACGCGACCTCCCTGCCAAGAAGACCTCGGAGGGGACGTCCCCTCCCGCCGATGTAGCGGACAGTGGGTCTATGTCACGCTCTGCACCTCCCCAGATTCTTGAAGAGATCGGGGAGGTTCAGCCCCGAAGGACTCCTCCTCCTCTTCCGAACACAGAGGGGGAGGTTGACACCGTAATGGACGAGGCTAACACCTCGGTCGCTGAAGACCAAGAGGGCGCGTCCTCCTGGCCGATGCGGGAAGGGAGTCTGGACAATCTAGACCCCATCAGTCATCCGCTCCCAAGCCCCCAAGACCCTCAACAGCACAGGTTCCTTGTTCCAGTGGAGAAGGGGTCGGGGAGCCAACACCAGCATCGAACACCTCCAAACGGGTGGCGTCTAGCTGGCCGGATGCGCTGGAGGAGTTGGTGAACAACTCAATCATCGTTGATGGGCACCACACTCTCATGAGTGCGGTCATGCAAGGTGTTTGGTCCATCCAATCCGGACTAAAGACGCTATCCAATGCCTTCTGAAGGCTTTGAGGTGAGTCAAGTAATACTCTATTCTCATTTATTAGGTTTAGTCCTTAGTTTATGTATGCCATGTAAGTAGTAGCCCCCAAGACTCTGCGAGGTTTGCAAAGAAAACCTGCGGAGGAACTCGTTCTGCAGGTCATTATTTGAAGTGGTGTGAATTTTTAATGTCACATGCATCTTCTCTGGTCGCAACTGCTAATGTTGCGGTGCTAGAGGAGATGGATCGGAAGCTCAAGCATTCCGATAAAGAGCTGGACCTTGTCAACAAACGGCTTGGTGAGGCGCAAGGTAAACCCTTTGATAAGATGTGTAATTGCTTGATGCCAGATATTATTGATCCGGACTGTATGCTGATCTTCCATTGTGATGATCTTGCAGCTGCCGCCTCCGAAGTCGAGGGCTTCAGGGAGGCCTTGAAGAAAGCCGAGGTAGAGGCTGCCACAAATAAAACGGCTCCTGACAAGGCGGTGGCCGAGCTTGAGAAGGCCAAGCTCGCTGGTGAGCAGCACGAGGCTCGAGTAACCGAAGTGGAAGTGGAGCTCTAGGATGTCACCAAGAAGCTGGGGTCCTTGAGAAGGAGCAAGAGGAGCAATCCTCCCAGCTGTCCAAGGCGGAGAAAGATCTCCAGGAGGCAAGGACCGAAGCTCGAGGTGTTCGGGAAGACCTCCACCAAGTTGAGCAAATTGCAAATGGTAAGAAATACTTACTGCAGAGTGTGTTCAGAGGCAACAGGTTTGCCCTACTGACACGGGTCGGGTGCTCCGCATGCGTCTTCGTCGAACTTTCAAAGAATGTGGCAGCCGCAGTGAAGCACTATGCTACTCACGAGGAGGACTCCATGCAGCGGCTCTTCTGGTCACAGTTTCTGGATTCCGAGCATCCTCCCCTCCTCATCAATCAAATGAAGCAGTTGATGGAGATGCATCAGATGTCCGAGTTGGCCATGAAGGACCTCTGTGTCAGTCTGTGGCCCGCCGAGTCCATTATGGACACCTACTTCGACCTTGGGCAGAAGTTGTAGGAGGCGCCGCTCTGGATTGACGCCATGAAGCGCTCAACGTGCCTTGAGGGTGCGAAGCTTGCGTTTGCGAAGACCATGGTGCATTGGCCGAAGATTAATCCAGTGGACATGGCCATTGGTCCTCCGTCCAAGGGAAAAGAGCATCGCCGCCCTGAGCAATACTTTGCATAGGTGATAAATGGCGTGTGGGCGATAGAGGGCCAGTGTTCAAAAGATGTAATGCTTGAATGACTGTATTAGGTTTGTACCAATCAGACCTTATGCTTTATGATGTGTCCGCCTAACTTATTTTATGTTGTCATGATTTTAATTTTGACTCCTATTCGGCTGTACGTTTATTCTGAAAGCTACCAGTCGTCGGCTTCAGCCCCCAGGTGAATGTCACGAGGGGTGTTTTGTCTCCGTGATGTTACCCTTACCAACATATTGGTGCCTGGAGGCGGTAGCGCATGAGCAAAACTAGGCAATAAGACTATTCAGTTTTACTACTTTCACTTAGCCTTAGGAGCTTGACGGTGGGGGCTAAGGACTAGCCCCCTATGTTTTGTAATGTACTTGGGGCCTAATGCATGCACTTTCCGATCACGTGGTTTGTGTTAAGACGAACCCTTCATGTGACACGGCAAAATCGCCAACGATTTTTAGAGTCAAACCTCGTCATCGGATCGTTGATCAGTTAACGCTTACTATGACGGTCAGTTTTTGTCTTTCTGCTCCTGAGGTACTTGACCGGGCGAGCCATAAGTACAATCGTAGGGGTTCTCCCTTTGCCCTCTTAGCCAAACATGTGGAACATAAGGGGCAAGCACAGGAGCTGGGCAACCCAATTATTGACCTAAGACATAGTTCAGAACTTGATGCATATAGTGCAATATCCGAGACACCGAACACTCAGTGGAAAGCGGTGTCGGACTTGGGGTGCCGAGCTGATAGGGAAATCGAGCTTCAGGTTAATTAACCAATCATGTTTTCATGTCAGGCTGTTCGAAGAGCGAGGGAGAATTAGAAAGGAAATAGATAATCACCATATGCGGATATCTGAACACCATAAAGGGTGTTTTATTATTTCTCGTAGGCTCAAGACGTCTAACCGTACAATTCAAACTGCGAAGGCATTATTTGTAAAAAAGGAAAAGGTTTTATAGAGGAAAGGTTTACGCAGGGCCTCGACGCGTGAGTCGAAGCCTCCACTCTGCCCTGTTGCATGTCCGTGCCTTTGCTTCTAAGAGCTGGGGGTTGGGACCTTCAATGAAACCTTGAGGGGCGAGGATCCTGCTGATGAAGCTTTATGCTTGGGGGT
This sequence comes from Triticum aestivum, assembly GCF_018294505.1. Taxonomy (NCBI): domain Eukaryota; kingdom Viridiplantae; phylum Streptophyta; class Magnoliopsida; order Poales; family Poaceae; genus Triticum; species Triticum aestivum. The sequence goes on from NC_057801.1 coordinate 756,035,093, forward strand.
GGAATTGGCCCTCGGGTCGTCCGAAGACAAGGTAACTCTAAAGTTCGGGCTAGCCGAACACATGCTTCGGATTTATTGATATATGCCTCATGGCTGCCCATGGTATTTTGAGTGCGAAATTGTGCCGACGAGGCACGTGGAGCGCGAAGAATGTGGATGTGCCATGGGGCGTGCATCCCTCTTTGCGGCGAACACATGCAGGTTCCCATGACGGGGAACGGGTTCGAACCTGCTTACTGTTGTCGCCGGCCTGTACATCGGGGCGGCAACTGGACCTATATGGGCCGGTTTGGTCTTCAACCGCTAGGGCTGCAGTGTGCTCTTCGGTCTGAAGTGAGCATTCTGTGTTGCCGTTTATAGTTATGACACCCGAAGGACCAGGCATCTTCAACTTGAGGTACGCGTAATGCGGAACGGCATTGAACTTGGTGAACGCCGTTCGACCGAGGAGGGCGTGATAGCCGTTGTGTAAAGGTGCAATGTCGAAGATCAAGTCCTCACTTCGGAAGTTGTCCGGACAGCCGAACACTACTTCAAGCATCATAGTGCCTGTGCAGCGGGCCTCCACTCCTGGAATGACCCCCTTGAAGGTGGTATTACTTGGTTTGATCCTTGACGGATCGATCGCCATCTTTCTCACTGTGTCTTTGTATATCAGATTGAGACTACTACCTCCGTCCATTAGGACTCTAGTGAGGTTGAATCCGTCGATGATGGGGTCAAGTACTAAGGCTGCGGACCCTCCATGGCATATGCTGGTCGGGTGGTCCTTACGATTTAAAGTGATCAGGAAGGCTAACCATGGGTAGAACTTTGGCGCTATGGGCTCGACGGCATATACGTCTTGTAGGGCTCGCCCCGTCTCATTCTTTGGTATGTCGGTTGCGTAGATCATATTTACCGTCTTGACCTCGGAAGGAAAGGGTTTCTGGCCTCCACTATTCGGCCTACGGGGCTCATCATCGTCCTTGCTTCATGGGCTTTTGCCTGAGTCTTTGGCTATAAGCTTCTGGTCTGCTTTATATCCCAACAGTTACGGTTGGAGTGGTTGGCGGGCTTCTCTGGAGTGTCGTGGGTCTGACAAGTCCTGTCTAGGATTGTATCTAGTCTGGATGGGCCGTCGCCGTTGCCTTTAGGGGATTTCTTTCATGGTCCGGACTTCTGATTTCAGAATCCGGCATTTACTGTCATATCCTCGCCCTCGCCGTCATTGTGGCGATGTTTACTCTTGCTGCATCGGGGCTTTCCATTTCTGTCCTGAACTTCGGAGGTACCGTGTGTGTCGAGGTTGGCATTTTTTCGAGCGAGCCAACTGTCTTCGCCCGCACAGAAGCGGGTCATGAGAGAAGTAAGGGCTTCCATAGTTCTTGGTTTGTCCTGGCCGAGCTGTCTTACAAGCCATTCATCCTTGACACTATGCTTGAAAGCGGACAAAGTTTCAGCATCCGGACAGTCAACGATCTGGTTTTTCTTGGTCAGGAATCGGTTCCAAAACTGTCGGGCAGATTCTCTGAGTTGTTGTGTGATGCGATTTAGGTCGTCAGCGTCCGGAGGCCGGATGTAGGTTCCTTGAAAGTTCACTTGAAAAGCGTCCTCAAGCTCTTCCCAACAGCCTATAGAGTCTTTGGGAAGGCTATTCAACTAGTGTCGAGCCAAACCTTTAAGCTTTAGTGGCAGATATTTGATGGCGTGGAGGTTATCTCCTCACGCCATGTGAATGTGGAGGAGGAAATCCTCTATCCATACGACCGAGTCTGTGGTTCCGTCGTATGGTTCGATGTTCACGGGCTTGAAGCCTTCTGGGAATTGGTGTTGCATTACCCTCTTTGTGAAGCACAGGGGGTATGTGGCGCCGTGAACTCGGGCTACATCACGTCCGAGGTCTTCGGCCATCCGAGTCCGATGCTTCTCCCGGACTCTATCGTTTCGGTTCGTCCCGTTGTAATATTCCTCCCGGTGAGCAAGCGGGTATTCCCTGGGTTCGTAGATGGACCTGCTACAGCCTCCTCGAGCGTCTAGATCGTGACAAAGGTTGTACTTGTAGGCGGGCTGCACTTGATCCTTGCCGTAACGGCGAGGTGGGGCGGTGGGTTATTCGGCCTTGTTAGCTTCTCTGTCCCGCCCTCTAGGGGGGCGGTCCGGCTATTCAGCGCATGTATATGTCGGACATGTTGGCTCTACGGCCTCGTCATCGAATTGCGGCAGCAACCTACGCTTGGGATAACTTTTGATTGGCTGTTTGCGGCCGTACCCTTCTTTAGTGGCAAAGACTTTGGTCCATCGATCGTTGAGGGTGTCTTGTTCGGCCTTGATTCTTCACTTTTGTTTCTTCGGGCTGCGGGCGGTGGCTAGAAGCCTCCGATTGAACCGTTCCTGCTCCAGCGGATCTTCAGGGACTATGAAATCGTCATCTTCGAGACTAGCCTCTTCGTCGGAGAGTGGGAGGTAGTTACTGTCTTTGGAGTCATCCGGGTTTTCTTGGTTGAGCGAGTCCTCCTGCCCCAAGGGGTCATCCTCATGATGTTCATTGGCTGCGGCTCTAGTGAGTCATCCATATTATTCGCGGTGCCATTCTCCACAGAGTCCATGTTGCTTGCATGACTTCGACGTGGCTTTGATCGACGACGTTGTCTTTGGCGCTTGGGTGTCTCATCTCCGAGCTTGTCTTTTTCCTGATTAGGGGTGCCATCGCCGTCCTTGGGGGTGTCCACTGATAATCTCCAAGTGCAAGGAATCATCATAGCAATTTCCAAAGGTGGAAGTGATAAGTATGGAGTGTCGAACCCACAAGGAGCTAAAGGTGAGATCAATATTCTCTCAAGTCCTATCTGCCACTGATACGACTCTACATACACCGAATGTTTGCTTCCATCTAGAAACAAGAAATAAAACTACGTTGTGGGTATGAAGAGGATAACTTTGCATGATAGCGGAGAACTAAAATATAAAAATAGGTGTTGTTAACATAAAGTTAGAATATGTTACTATATATTATAAATAGCGAGTGTGGAATAATGATGGATCGGTGTGCAGAATTATCCTAGGCAATTGTTAACACGATCGGTATTCACTATTGCAATTTTATATGAGGGAGAGCCATAAGCTAACATACTTTCTCTACTTGGATCATATGCACTTATGATTGGAACTGTAGCAAGCATCCGCAACTACTAAAGATCATTAAGGTAAAACCTAACCATAGCATTAAAGCATCAAGTCCCCTTTATCCCATACGCAACAACCCCCTTACTCGGGTTTAAGCTTCTGTCACTCTAGCAACCCACTATAAGTGAATCATGAACGTATTGCAACACCCTACAGCGGGAATCCTTCATGTGTGCGCAGCATGGAAAGCACCATAGGACAGCACCAAAGTAAAACATACAACTCAAACCAATCTAAATCATCAATCAACCCAAAATACAAAAGAAATATACTCAAAACATCGTAGGATGGCAACACACCATTGGATCATAATATGTGGCATAAAGTACCATGTTCAAGTAGGGGATTACAACGGGGTGCGGGAGAGTGGACCGCTCAAAAGAGATGAGGAAGGTGATGAAGATGGCGATGTTAATGAAGACGATCACTGCGGTGATGGTTCCCCGGTAGCACTCCGGCGACAACGAGAGAGAGAGGAGGAGAGATTCTACCCTTTATGCTTCCTCCTCCATGGCCTCTCCCTAGATGGGGAGAGGTTCTCCCTATGGTCCTTGGCCTCCATGGTGATGATGGCCCCTTTCGGCTTCCTCCTCCATGGCCTCCGGCGATGATGGCCCCCTCCGACAGGATACCGGAGAGGGACTAGATTGATTTTTCGTGGCTACAAAGGCTTGCGGCAGCGGAACTTCCGATCTAGGTTTCTTTCTGAGGGTTTCGGGATTTATAGGAATTTTTGGCATCGGTCTCACGTCAGGGGGTCGCTCGAGGGGCCCACAAGCCAGGGCGCACCCTAGGGGGTGCCCCTAGGCTTGTGGACTCCTTTTCCACCTCTTGGCCTGGCTCCAATGCTCTGGGGTTCTCTTTTGGTCCATAAAAAATCACCGTAAATTTTCAGCCCATTCGGAGAACTTTTATTTCTGCACAAAAAACGACACAACGGTAGTTCTGCTAAAAATAGCGTTAGTCCGGGTTCTAATCCAATCATACCAAAACCATATAAAATTATTGTAAACATGGTATGTATGCTTCATAAATTATAGATACATCGGAGACGTATCAGCATCCCCAAGCTTAATTCATGCTCATCCTCGAGTAGGTAAATGATGAAAGAAATTATTTATGAAGTGTGAATGCTAGCATAGTGCATAAGTTTGATCAATGATGATTTCAATCACTTTTTCTAGCATCATTGTTTATCATAAACAGTAGCTCATCTCATAAAACTTCTCATGTTCAACTAGCAAGCTATTCACATGTTAAAGTATAGACCATAAACATTCTTGAAAACTAACAAACTATGTTTTCAGTCACCAAACAATTGCAATTCTTCTTATTTTCATGAAGGGTCTATGTAAGAGCTTTGATTTAGCAAATTCCACATACTCAACTATCATATAGTCTTCCATGATTTCTAACACTCAAAGCATATTTTTAGAACAAATAGCATCCGCCAAACATAGAGAAAGATAGGGGCTTAATGTTTCGCCTCCCAACTTATTTATCATATAGATAATTTTCAACAATAATAATTCATGATTAAATATATTTTAATGTCCATATATGCTTGGATCTTTCCCCGCTACATGATGCTTGCCAAATAAAGAATAATTGAGGTTGAAATAAGAAGGAATATTGTTGACTCTTGCATAAAAGTAAATACATGAAAGTAAAAGATAGGCCCTTCGCAGAGGGAAGCAGAGGTTGTCATGCGCTTTTTAATTTTGGATGTGCAAACCCTTAATGCAAAGGAACATTATGTTGGATTGCCCTTTGAGATAGCAACCTTTATTATGCAGTCCGTCGCTTTTATTTCTTTGCCATCACAAGTTCGTACAACGCTTATTTTTCTTTACAATAAAATATCATACATATTTATAGGAGCAATTTTTATTGCTTTCTGCACCGATTGCAACTTACTTGAAGGATCGTATTCAATCCATAGGTAGATATGGTGGACAATCATGGCATGAAACAGGGTTTAAGGGTTTTTGGATGCACAAGTAGTATCTCTACTTAGTACAAATTTTTGGCTAGTAAAATATCCTAAGCAAGCACCACATGTTGGAGGATTCATAGTAATATAACTTCTATACAAATATACCCAAACATAACTACGTTGTATTCCTTGTCCAACTTCAACTAATTTGCTCAAGTTTGAAAATAATTAATGGGGATCACAATCATAGAAGATGTCCAAGATAGTATATTCATATGTGAAATCTCTCTTCCCTCAATATTCTTTCATGAATTGTTCAAGTGACCAGTGTTGTGTTTGCTAACTTTTAATAAATTTTACCACCTATACTTCTTATATGTGAAGTCATTATTCCCCATGGGATAAGCATGTGAAACATATATAATTTCAGATTTATCATATTCAATTCATTCAACCATTTACTCATAGAATATAAGTGAAGCACGAGAGTAAATGACAAACTACTTTGAAATGATATAAGTGAAGAACAATGAGTAGCCAAGTAGTTGAATAGCCATGTGAGGACTCTCTCTCTCTCTCATTAAAGATTTCAGATCCAATGATTTTACTCAAACAACAAGTAAAATGAAAATACGCTCCAAGCAAAACTCATATCATGTGACGAATAAAAATATAGCTCCGAGTAAGGTATACCGATAGTTTTGAAGACGAAAGAGGGGATGCCTTCCGGGGCATCCCCAAGCTTGGCACTTGAGTCTTCCTTGAATCTTACATTGGGGTTCCTTTGGAAACCCCAAGCTTAGAGTCTTTCCACTCCTTATTCTCCTCATATCGATATCTCACCCAAAACTTGAAAACTTCAATCACACAAAACTTAACGAAACTTTGTGAGATGGGTTAGTATGATAAAGAGCAAATCATTCACTTTGGTACTATCAAGATAAGATTCATAATTGTTATCACACAATGCCTATTGTACCATATCATTTCTACAATTTATATTGAGCAATATAAGCCATAGAAACTAGAAAACAAGCAAACTATGCATTGAAAACAGAATCTGTCAGAAACAGAACAGTTTGTAATGATATGAATAACAACCATACTTCTATTACTCCAAAAATTCTGAAAAGTTAGGAAAACCTAGGCAATTTGTCTATAAATCTTGTGTAAAAATTTCAGATCAAAAGCACGCTTCTGTGATTTTTTACAATTCTGGCAATGAGCGCAAAAGTTTCTGTTTTTTAGCAAGATCAAATCAACTATCACCATAGATCATCCCAAAGGTCTTACTTGGCACTTCATTGAAACAAAATCTACAAAACATGATTAGTACAGTAGCATAATCATGACAACACACAAAAATAGTAAGGATAAATATTGGGTTGTCTCCCAACAAGCACTTTTCTTTAATGCCTTTTTAGCTAGGCATGATATTTTAATGATACTCTTCCAAGCCCAATTTTGCATCATCGAAATTCTTAGACCAATTCTTTCGGGACTTATTGACAGTTTTTTGTAAAATTAATTGTATTTCTCTATTGCTAAATTCAACTTGGCCACTATACAGAGGATGATAGGGTGATGCAATTCTATGGTTAACATCATACTTAGCAAGCATTTTACGGAAGCACCATGAATAAGTGTGAACCTCCGTCGGTCATTAAATATTTTGGGACTCCAAACCTTGGGAAAATAACTTCCTTAAGAATTTTAATAGAGATGTTGTGATCAGCACTAGTAGTTGGAATAGCTTCTACCCACTTAGTAACATAATTAACAGCAATCAAAATATGAGTATACCCATTAGAGGAAGGAAAATGTCCCATATAATCAAAACCGCAAACATCAAATGGTTCAACAGCAAGAGAATAGTTTATAGGCATTTCTAGACGCTTACCGATATTACCAATTCTTTGGCATTCATCACAAGATAAAACATACTTACGAGAATCCTTGAAGAGAGTAGGCCAATAAAAACCAGATTGCAATACCTTGTGAGCAGTTCTATCTCCCGCATGATGTCCCCCATAAGCTTCAGAGTGACATTTTCGTAGGTTTTGTTCATGTTCATGCTCAGGTACACAACGTCTAATAATACAATCTACCCCTTCTTTATAGAGGTAAGGGGCATCCCAAAAGTAATGTATTAAATCATAGAAGAATTTTTCTTTTGTTGGTAAGTGAAACTAGGTGGTATGTATTTAGCAACAATATAATTAGCATAGTCAGCATACCAAGGAGTCTTATGAGAGACATTTATTGCAGCTAGTTGTTCATCAGGAAAACTATCATCAATAGGTAGTGGGTCATCAAGAATATTTTCTAACCAAGACAAGTTATCTGCTCCGGGGTTCTCAGCTCCTTTTCTATCAGTGATATGTACATCAAATTCTTGTAGCAAGAGAACCCACCTAATAAGTCTAGGTTTAGCATCTTTCTTTTCCATAAGATATTTTATAGCAGCATGATCAGTGTGAACAATGACTTTAGAGTCAACAATATAAGATCTGAATTTATCATAAGCAAACACAACTTCTAAAAATTCTTTTTCAGTAGTAGCATAATTTCGCTGAGCGTTGTCTAGAGTTTTACTAGCATAATGGATAACATTTAATTTTTTTATCAACTCTTTGTCCTAGAACAACACCAACGGGATAATCACTAGCATCACACATGATTTCAAAAGGCAAGTTCCAATCAGGTGGTTGAACAATAGGTGCAGTAGTTAAGGCTTTCTTAAGTGTTTCAAAGGCTCCTACACAATCATCATCAAAAACAAATGGAACATCCTTTTGTAAAATATTTGTAAGAGGCCTAGAAATTTTAGAGAAGTCTTTAATAAACCTCCTATAGAACCCAGCATGACCAAGGAAACTATGAATACCTTTAATATCTTTAGGACATGGCATTTTCTCAATTGCATCAAGTTTAGCTTTATCCACATCAATACCTCATTTAGAAATTTTATGTCCCAACACAATACCTTCATTAACCATAAAGTGGCACTTTTCCCAATTCAAGAGAAGATTAGTTTGCTCACATCTCTACAAAACTCGATCTAGGTTGCTTAAGCAATCATCAAAAGAAGTTCCATAAACAGAAAAATCATCCATGAAAACCTCAACAATCTTTTTACAAAAATCAGAGAATATAGCAGTCATACATCTTTGAAAGGTAGCAGATGCATTGCATAAACCGAAAGGCATACATCTATAAGAATAAGTTCAAGAAGGGCAAGTAAATGTGGTTTTCTCTTCATCGGGTTGTGAAACAGGTATTTGAGAAAAAACCAGAATATCCATCAAGGAAGCAAACGTGTGTGTGCTTAGATAGTCTTTCTAGCATTTGATCAATAAAAGGCAAAGGGTAATGATCTTTTCTAGTTGCTTTATTTAATTTTCTAAAATCAATAACCATTCTATAGCCAGTAACAATTCTTTGTGGAATGAGCTCATTTTTATCATTAGGAATAACGGTAATACCTCCCTTCTTAGGGACACAATGAACAGGACTTAGCCATCTACTATCAGCTATGGGATAGATTATACCTGCTTCAAGAAGCTTTAATATTTTAGTTCTTACCACTTCTTTCATCTTAGGATTCAAACATCGTTGGTGATCAACAACGGTTTTAGCTTCAGGTTCCATATTAATCTTGTGCTGACATAGAGTGGGACTAATGCCCTTAAGATCGTCAAGAGTATATCCAATAGCAGCTCGGTGCTTATTTAGAATTTTCAATAATATTTCTTCTTCATGTTCTGAAAGGTTGGCACTAATAATAATAGGATATATCTTTTTCTCATCAAGATAAGCATATTTCAAAGTGTCTGGTAATTTTTTTAATTCAAACACAGGATCACCCTTAGGTGGAGGCGGACCTCCTAGAGTTTCAATAAGAAAATTGTGTTTCAGCAGAGGTCATTGTTCAAAGAAATTTTTATCTATTTCATTTCTTTCATACATATGCATATCATTTTCGTGGTCTAGCAAATATTGTTCTAGTGGATCAGTAGGAGGCACGGAAATAGAAGCAAGACCAATTATTTCATCCTTACTAGGTAATTCTTTCTTATGATGTTTTCTACTAAACTTAGAAAAATTGAACTCATAAGACTCATCACCCAAATTAACACCGATAGTTTGTTTCTCACAATCTATTTTAGCATTCATGATGTTCAAGAAAGGTCTACCAAAAATAATGGGAAAAAAGTCATCTTGTGGGGAACTAAGGACTAGAAAATCAGTAGGGTATTTTACTTTCCTACACAAGACTTCAACATCTCTAACAATCCCAAGTGGTGTGATGGTGTCTCTATTAGCACGTTTAATAGTAACATCTATGACTTCTATTTCAGCGGGTTCTATATCATCCATAATTTCTTGATATAAGATAAAAGGAATAGCACTCATGCTAGCACCTATGTCACATAAACCATGGTAACAATGATCTCCTATTTTGACTGAGACAACAGGCATGCCAACAACAGGTCTATGTTTGTCTTTTTCATCGGGTTTGGCAATTCTAGCAGCTTCATCACAGAAATAAATAACATGCCCATCGATATTTTCTGCTAAGAGATCTTTAACCATAGCAACACTAGGTTCTACTTTGATATGTTCTGAAGGTCTAGGTGCTTTGATATTACTTTTGCGAACAACAGTTGAAACTTTAGCATGTTCATTTATCCTAACAGGGAAAGGTGGTTTTTTAATATATGTAGTAGGAACAACTGGATCAACATTGTAAATGATAGTTTCTTCTTTAGCTACTACTGTTTCTTTAATTTCTTCTTTGATAGGTGGATGATATTTAAACCACTTCTCCTTAGGGATGTCAACATGAGTAGCAAATGATTCACAAAAAGAGGCTACTATCTCAGAGTCAAGTCCATATTTAGAGCTAAATTTCTGAAAATCATTAGTATTCATAAAAGATTTAAGACAATCATATTAAAGCTTAATACCTGAATCTTTACCTTCGTCTAGTTCCCAATCTTCAGAGTTGCGTTTAATTCTTTCTCAAAGATCTCACCTGAATTCAATAGTCTTATTCATAAAAGAATGAGTACAAGAAGTATCGAGCATGGATTATTGATCATCACGAGAAAGCCGAGCATAAAAATTCTGAATGAAAATTTCTCTTGAGAGCTCATGATTAGGGCATGAATGTAACATTGACTTAAGCCTCCCCCAAGCTAGAGCAATAATTTATCCTTCACGAGGCCAAAAATTATATATATAATTACGATCACGATGAACTAGATGCATATGATAAAAAAATTGGTCCAATTCCAATTTCAATCGATTCCAGTTCCAGGATCCAATATCATCGCATAGCTTATACCATGCCAATGCTTTTCCCTTCAAAGATAAAGGGAAAACTTTCTTCTTAGCTTCATCTCCGGGTAAACCTGCAAGCTTAAATAATCCGCAAATTTCATCCACATATATTAAGTGCATATCAGGATGTTTGGTTCCATCTCCTGCATAAGGATTAGCTAGCAATTGTTCTATCATACCTGAAGGAATTTTATAACCAATATTTTCAGTAGGTGCAGTAGGTTGAGGCGAAACTAATTATGGTTCCGGTCGAGGTGAAGATACCCCGAACAAACCCCTCAAAGGATTGTTCTCCATAGTAACAAATGACAATAAATTTCAGCATGTAGTAATAATTTTTCCTTACCAATTTCCACTTACCAAGAGCTCTTCACTCCCCAACAACGGTGCCAGAAAAGAGCCTTGATGAACCACAAATATAGGGGATCATTTTTAGTCCTTTCAATAAGTAAGAGTGTCGAACCCAACGAGGAGCAGAAGGAAATGACACAAGTGGTTTTTAGCAAGGTAATTTTCTGCAAGCACTGAAATTGTCGGTAACAGATAGTTTGATAGAAAGATATTTTGTAACGAGCAAGTAACAGTAATGGTAAAAAAAAGTGCAGCAAGGTAGCCCAATCCTTTTGTGGCAAAGGACAGGCCAAAGCGGTTTCTTATAATAGGCAAAGTGTTCTTGAGGGTACACGGGAATTTCATTTAGTCACTTTCATCATGTTGGTTCGATTTCTGTTCGCTACTTTGATAATTTGATATGTGGGTGGACCGGTGCTTATGTGTTTTTCTTACTTGAACAAACCTCCTACTTATGATTAACCCCCTCGCAAGCATCCACGAGTATGAGAAAAGTATTAAGATAAAATCAGCCCCTTACGGGATAGCGCATAAACTATGGTTCAAGCTTTTGTCACTCTAGCAACCCATCATGTAATAGCTACTCCATAATGCATTCCCTTAGGCCCAAATATATGGTGATGTGTCATGTAGTCGACGGTCACCACTAAGGGAATCACAACATACACATCATCAAAATATCGAACACATATCAGGTTCACATGATTACTTGCAACAAGATTTCTCCTGTGACCTCAAGAACAAAAGTAACTACTCACAAATAATAATCATGCTCAAGATCAGAGGGGAATTAAATAGCATAATGGTTCTGAACTTATAATATTTGACCAAATAAACCATATAGTGATCAACTACAAGATGCAATCAACACTACTAGTCACCCACAAGTACCAATCTAAGGTTCCGGTACAAAGATAGAACACAAGAGATGAACTAGGGTATGAGAGGAGATGGTGATGTTGAAGATGTTGATGGAGATAGCCCTCCCAAAGATGGGAGAGTTGTTGGTGATGACGATGACGATGATTTCCCCCTCCAGGAGGAAAGTTTCCCTGGCGGAATCGCTCTGCCGGAGGGCAAAAGTGCTCCTACCCATGTTCCGCCTCAAGACGGTGTCGCTTCGTCCCGAAAGTCCTCTCCTTATTTTTTGTAAATCAAAATGACTTATATACCAGAAGAGGGGCACCGGAGGTGGGCCGAGGAGGGCACAACCCACCAGGGCGCGCCTGGGGGGCCTGGCGCGCCCAAGTGGGTTCTGCCCACCTGGTGGGCCTCCTCCGCTAGTTATTTGCTCCAGTATTTTTATTTTATTACAAAAATTCTCCGTAAAGTTTCAGCTTATTTGGAGATGTGCAGAATAGGTAACTCTGATGTAGCTTTTTCAAGTCTAGAATTCCAACTGCCGACATTCTCCCTCTTTGTATAAACATTACATATTATGAGAGAAAAGACATTAGAATTACCCCCAAAAGCATTGTTATGCATAAAAACATAGTAAATAACAATAGGTAAACATGATGCAAAATGGACGTATCACGCCACTTGTCGCAACCTGGGCAAGTGGGAGTAATCTTTGCAAGGAGTACTCCTCAATTAGCGATTTCGCCTGTTCGGCGCCTTAAGCGCCCGAACACCTAGCTGCCCAGAAGCGTTAACTACTACAACATGCTCGATTTGTTGATTACTAATGGAAACATATCTCATTTGACCATTCACTAGTATTATATACAAAAATTAAACATATACTAGTATTATATACTCACCATAGTTATATTTGAATAAAGAAAACATAAATTTGAAAAAACATTAACAAAAAACACAAATTGAAAGAAATGAAACAATCAAAAAGGTTTGTACCAATTGAAAAAAAATCGCAAAAATTGGAAATTCATGAATTTAAAAAAAATCGATTTTTTTTCAAAAAACAAAATTTCAGAATACTTCATAAATTTTAAAAAAGTTCATCGAATTTTAAAAAAGGTTCATCGATTCTGAAAAAACTTCATTGATTTTGCAAATAAAATTCATCTATTTTGAAAAAAATCATCAATAATGAAAAAAAAAGCACATCAATTTTGAAAAAAGTTTACCGATTTGGAAAAAATAATGAATTAGAAAATTAGTTCATTGATTTAAAAAAAATTAATCAATATTGAAAAAAGTTCATCGAATTTACAATAATGCTCATAAAATATGAAGAAACATTCATCGATTTTTTAAAAAATGTTGACTGATTGGTAAAAAAGTTCATTGATTTCGAAATAACGTTCATCGATCTTGCAGAAATGTTCATTAATTTTAAAATAATTCATGATATTAAATAAATAGTTCACGCATTTAGAAAAGGAAAAAATAATGAGGAACTAAAGCTGAACAAAACAGTTCCCAGAAAAAAAAGATAAAGAGGAAAAAAGAATAAGAATAAAGTTCAACGAGCTGTAGAGGATAAATGAAAAAAAAAACAATGTCAGTGTGCACAATTAAACGAGATGGCCTAGTTGTTACTATGCTTTGCTCTGAATGAAAAGGTTTCTATTTCGAACCCCTGCAATCGCACCTTTTTTTGAATTTAAAACCGGATAGAAAGAAAGTAGTTAAACGGGCTGGCCCAGTCAAGCGAGGGGGTAATGGGCGCCTGCAGCGCTGTAATGGGCGCCTGCAGCCCTAAATAGGGAATGTCCACCGCGATGTCTGAACTGTAGCGAGATCTAGCATGCACACACACATCAGGCGCCTCCTTAAATGGCCCGGCCAAGTGCGGGTGAGGCCACAGACCACCCTCTCATTTTTCTTCTGTTTTCTGTTTCATTTCTGCCTTTTGTTTATACTTACAAATATGCTAAATATATATAATACAAAAAGAATTTACATAAAATATTTGCATAAAAGTTAACCAAGCATTTCAAAAATATTAAATGACACAGCGAAATGTTTCTCATGTATACAAAAAATATACAATGCGTACGAAAAAAGTAAATCATATATTTTAGAATATGAAATAACCATTTGAAAATTTTTAATCACGTCTTTAGAATATGTTAATCAAGCATTTGAAACTTTAAAAATATAAAAAATACAATGTTTATGAAAAAATGTGATCATGTATATTAAAATATTTATACGTGTATAAAAAGATGTCCGTAGTGTATACAGAAAATGCAAAATGATAATTATATGAATTAGATATCAAAACATGTATTTTTTAAAATTTAATTCTGTTTTCAAAATGTTCTTGATGTATCCCAAAAATGTACATTGTGTGTGAAAAAATGGTCCTGATATATACCAAAAATGCACATTGTGTGTGAAAACATGTTTGTTCCCATTAAAAAATGTTCAACATATATTGAAAAATATTGACCAAGTATTCTATTATGTTTTTCTTGTATTTGAAAAATGTTAAACCTGTATTAAAATTTCAAATTGTGTATGGATAAAGGTAGACATAATATATATATATGTTTTCAATATAATTTTAATCATGTATTGCTAAAATGCTAAACATGTATATAAATATGTTTCTGCTATATACAGAAAATGTTGAATTTTACTGGAAAAAGTTGCATGTGTTGGAAAAAAGAAACGGATGAATATCTATAAATAAAAAAAGACAAAGTAAGAAACCCTATGCAGACCATGAAATAAAAACCAAAAAGGAAAAGGGAAATGAAAACCAAAGAAAACCTATGGAAAAGAACTAAAACAATGAAAAGCAAGAGAGAAAACAACAAAACCGATAAAAACCAAGAAAGAAACAAGGAAAAAGTAAAGAAAAACAAAGAAAACCAATGAAAAAAGAAAAACTGAAAGAGAAAATCAATGAAACGAAAATAAAAAGAAAATGCCAGAAGAAGGTAGCGAGCGAGTGAACCTATCATAAGCAAAGAAAAAAAAGTTGGCAATGGGCCAACCCAGTAGCAACAGATGGAGGAAACTTTTCAGGCCAGCTTATATGTCGCCATAAGCGAGATTTATAGCGTGATATAGTCCCCATGTGTCACTTGTGGGTGCGTCAACTATGCTCACCATGTATTGTTTCGCCAAGAAGTCGGTAACGTGAGCCTTCTCACTCGTCGCGAATAGGGATTATTATTTTCAGAAAAAACTGTTCAACGCCAATAGGACTAAGCTTGAAACACCATAGGAACTGTTCATACATTAACAATTGCCAACAACTTTGTTGTTTTGTTGTTGTATGTGTATGCCAATGATCTTCAATAAAATGTTTTCAAATATATGATCACCAGTTTCTAGATGAACTGTGAACTTACTTAAAATAGTACATGGTAAAATGTTTATTAAAGAACATAATCAGTTTTAAAAATAAAATAAAATTTATGAAATACATGATGAACATTGTTAATGTACACTATGATCGTATTTTAAGCATACAGAACATTTTCTAAATACATGATGAACATTTCTTGAAATACAAGCCGAACAAATATATAGGACGAATCTTTTCAATACACGACTAACAGTTTTTGAAAATATCTGAACAATTTCAAACTGCATGATTACCAATATCTGAAATAGGGTAAACTGTTTTTAAATAAATTCTAAACATTTTTCTAAATACACGATGAACATTTTGCATAATACACGGTAAACAAAATTTGAGATTTGATGAACTTTTTTAAAATACAAGATGAATATTTTTTTGAAATCAAGATGATCTTTTTACAAAAAAAAACACTAGGAACAATTTTTTGAATACACGCTAAATATTTTTAATTAAATACAAGATTTAAAAAGATCCTAAAAGAATTGAAAGTAATAAAAATAAAAATGAAAAGTAACAAAAGTGAGAATATAAACATGAAAATAGTAAAGGTGGGCCAGGCTAAGGAGCAACTCCCGCATGAAAAAGACCAAGGGTACCATTCGAGAGCGTGCGGGTGAAAACCGAAGAAACCCTATTGGTTGGCTTAGGCCCATATGCAGGAGCATGTAGGCACGGGGTAATACAAATTCACAATTATTTGTTCTTTTAGATTTAGACTCGCAATAGTTGAGATATATATTTCTCGGGAAAGTCTATGTCTTGCTTAAGGCAATTTCTAAAGGGCGCCTTAAGCGCCCGTTCCTTCTATTTCCGCAATCGGGCGTACACCCTCTTCTTCATGCTGAGCCGGCCCATCTTCATTTTCTTCTATTTTAAAATGCAAAAACCTGTTTGCCAGGGGCGTTCTTTGAACCGGCGATCTTGCTTCTATATACGCGTGATACGTCTCCAACGTATCTATTATTTTTGCTTGTTCCATGTTGTTATATTATCATTCTTGGATGTTTTACAATCATTCTATAGCAACTTTATATCATTTTTTAGAATTAACATATTGACATAGTGCCCAGTGTCAATTGATGTTTTTTGCTTGTTTTCTACTTCGCAGAATATCAGTACCAAACGGAGGCTGAATGCAACAAAATTTTTTGGAGCTTTTCTCTGAACCAGAAGACACCAAGTGGGCCAAAGAAGTACCAGAGGGGAGGCCTGGGGTGAGCACAAGACACCTGGGCGCGCCAGGAGGCCCAGGCGCGCCCAGGTGGGTTGTGCCCACCTCAGAGACCTCCCGCACCGCCTCTTCGCCCTATAAATTCCTAAATATTCCAAAAACCCTAGGGGAGTGGAGAAACACAATTCCAGCCGCCGCAAGTTCAGAACCATGAGATCCAATCTAGACACCATCACAAAGGAGTTCATCATCCTTATTGATGCCTCTCCGATGATGCGTGACTAGTTCACCATAGACCTACGAGTCCGTAGGCAGTAGCTAGATGGCTTGATCTCTCTCTTTTGATTCCCAATACAATGATCTATTGGAGATCTATTTGATATAACTCTTTTTGTGGTGTGTTTGTTCGGGTCCGGTGAATTTTGAGTTTATGATCAGATATATATCCATGAATATTATTTGAGTCTTCTTTTGATCTCGTATATGCATGATTATTTATAGCCTCGTATTTCTTCTTCGAATCTTTGGTTTAGTTAGGCCAACTAGATCATTATTTCTTGCCATGGGAAGAGGTGCTTTGTGATGGGTTCTCGGTGATAGAAGGGGCAGCAAGATACGCGTGTATGGTTGCTATTAAGGATAACAAGATGGGGGCTATTCTTACATGAATAGATCTCGTCTACATCATGTCATCGTTCTTATTGCATCACTCCGTTTTTTCATGAGCTTAATACACTAGATGCATGCTGGATAGCGGTCAATGTGTGAAGTAATAGTAGTAGATGCAGGTAGGAGTCAGTCTACTTATCTTGAACGTGGTGCCTATATATTGATCATTGCCTTTGATATCGTCATAATTATTCAATCTTCTATTAATTGTCCAACAGTAATTTGTTTACCCATCGTATGCTAATTTCTTGAGAGAAGCCACTAGTGAAATCTATGGCCCCCGGGTCTACTCTTTATCATATTTTCTTTGAGATCTATTTTTATTCGCTTTTACTTTCAGATATATTATCCCAAAAACCCAAAAATACCTTGATGCACTTTTTTATTACTTATTTTATTTCACGTTTTATCAAGAGCTATTTATCCAATGTACCATAAATTTATCTATGTTTTTACCATGAAGGGATTGACAACCACTCTTACAAGTCGGATTGCAAGTATTTGTTCTTTGTGTGCAAGTACCGTTTACATAGTGTTGCTTGGTTCTCCTACTGGATTGATACCTTGGTTTCATAACTGAGGGAAATACCTACCGGAGCTGTGTTGCATCATCCGTTCCTCTTTGGGAAAATACCGACATAGTTCAAGCTACATCAAAAGGAATTTCTGACGCCGTTGCCGGGGGGACATCATCAACAACTATCAGGTTCCTAATCACAAATCTCATCTCCTTGCAATTTATATCATTTGCCAATTGCCTCTCATTTTCATTTCCCCCACTTCACAAAAATTTGCCGTTTTATTCGCCCCCTTTTTCGTTTGCCATTTTCTTATAAAATCTACCTTTTTGTTTGTGTAGTCACGATGTCTCAAGAAAATACCAAGTTGTGTGGTTTTTCCAATAACAAAAACAATGATTTTATTGGCACCCCGATTGCTCCTCCCGCCACTAGTGTGAAATCTTATGATATTAATGCTGCTTTGTTGAATCTTGTTATGAAAGATCAATTTTTTGGTACTCCTAATGAGGATGCCGCGTCCCATCTAAACATATTCGTAGAATTGTGTGATATGCAAAAGAAAAAAGATGTGGACAATGATATTATGAAGTTAAAGTTATTCCCTTTCTCTTTGAGCGATCGTGCAAAAATGTAGTTTTCTTCTTTGCCTCACAATAGTATCGATTCTTGGGATAAGTGCAAAGATGTTTTTATTACTAAGTATTTTCCGTCCGCGAAATTTTTTTTCCCTTAGAAATCAAATCATGAATTTTAAGCAACTTGAGGATGAACATGTTGCACAATCTTTGGAAAGAATGAAGTTGATGCTAAGAAATTGTCCTACTCATGGTTTAAATTTTTGGATGATAATACAAAAAAATTATGCGGGGTTGAATTTTGTTTCTAGAAATCTTTTAGATTCCGCCGCGGGCGATACTTTTATGGAAATTACTTTGGGTGAAGCTACTAAATTGCTAGATAATATCATGACAAATTATTCACAATGTCATACCGAAAGAGCACCTACTAGTAAAGAAGTTAATTCGGTTGAAGAAATTAGTACGTTGAGTGAAAAAGTTGATGCTCTTATGAAATTGGTTGCTAATAAAAGTGCTCCTATTGATCTTAATGTGTGCCTTTGTCTACTTTGATTGAGAAAAATAGTGATCTCGTAGATGTGAATTTTGTCTCGCGAAATAATTTTAATAACAATGCTTATAGAGGTAATTTTAATCCTAGACCTTTTCCTGGAAATTCCTCTAATAATTATGGTAATTCTTATGGTAATTCTTCTTACAATAATAATAGGAACCCCTCTGATCTTGAGAATAATATTAAATAATTTATCAATGCTCAAAAAGTTCCAATACTATGATAGTAGAAAAGTTGAATAACGGGTGCTCAATTCGGCAACTAGGAAGGTGGTTACTCCGAGGGGGGGCAGCTGTTATCTAGGGTGGGGGACTTGATTGATCCTATTTCGAATAATTGGGATGAAGATCTAGTTAGGCAAACTCTACGGCCCATTGATGTACAACGGCTTCTTGCAATCCCAATCTCACAACATAATATGACAAACTTTGTTGGTTGGATCTACACAAGGAATGATATGTTTTCGGTTCGGTCTGCATATTTTTTGAATGGGACCATCAACATGGAAGTAAGCCGAGACACACCAACGGGATGGGACGAACAACAATTAATCCTATTTGGAGCATGATGTGGAAATTATCTTGCCGGACAAAGGATAAAAATATTTCTGGCATACACTTACATGGCACTCTCCCATGTGGTGTTACGCTTGCAAATATACTTTGAAAATCTCGCCCATATGCCCTTCTTGCTCTCCTAGTCCAGAACATACAAAGCACCTGCTATATATTTCTCTGCAACAAAGCTAGGAGGTTTGGGCAAGGTTGGGACTGGATGATATCATTGAAAGAGCATGTAAAGTTCACCGTG